>NC_079189.1:491276442-491466442 GCF_029499605.1 Hyla sarda
GCGCAATAAACTGTCGCAACGGCCGTAAAAATTGACTAAATTTACTCCAGCTCCAACATGGAGCAGGCAAAACTAATGCCGCCCGGGCTCCGACATACTTTCTCCCCGCTACCCTCACTGCGCTTCCGGGACACTACAGTGATTTACATCCCCCCCCCCTCTCACCTGCCAGCGCCACACAACTCCCATCTGTCTGCTGTTGCAAGACTACAAGTCCCAGCATGCCCTTACAATGAGGACACGCTGGGAGTTGTAGTCTTGTAGCAGCGGGAGCTGAGCGGCGCGGGCGGGAGAAAAGGGGGGGATATCAGTGTCCCCATAAGTGAGGGTAGCGGGGAGGCCGTATGAGGAGCCTGGGCGGCTGCACTGTAATGTCAGCCCTGGCTCCTGCCCTGAGAGCCAAAAGCTTTGGCTGTCAGGGCATGCTGGGTGTTGTAGTTTTGCAACAGCTGGAGGGCCACAGTTTGCAGACCACTGGTTTGTGGTCTATAAACTGTAGTCCTCCAGCTGTTGCAAAACTAAATAGCTGAAGGGGACCGGCGAAGACGTTCACTTACCCTTCCGAGGCTCCAGCGACGATCGCTGACGGAAATCGTCGGGCGGCACTGTCGCCCGGCAGTGTCGTGCAGCGCTGGATCCTACGGAAGCCGTTAAGTTGCCTAAGCCCTAAAACTGTTTCCCAACCAGGGTGCCTCCAGATGTTGCAAGACTACAACTCCCAGCATGCCTGGACAGCCTTTGGCTGTCCAGGCATGCTGGGAGTTGTAGTTTTGCAACATCTGGAGGCACCCTGGTTGGGAAACACTGTTTTAGGCCAGTGTTTCCCAACCAGGGTGCCTCCAGATGTTGCAAGACTACAACTCCCAGCTTGCCTAGACAGCCTTTGGCTGTCCAGGCATGCTGGGAGTTGTAGTTTTGCAACATCTGGAGGCACCCTGGTTGGGAAACACTGGCCTAAAACAGTGTTTCCCAACCAGGGTGCCTCCAGATGTTGCAAGACTACAACTCCCAGCATGCCTAGACAGCCTTTGGCTGTCCAGGCATGCTGGGAGTTGTAGTTTTGCAACATCTGGAGGAACCCTGGTTGGGAAACACTGTTTTAGGCCAGTGTTTCCCAACCAGGGTGCCTCCAGATGTTGCAAGACTACAAGCCCCAGCATGCCTAGACAGCCTTTGACTGTCCAGGCATGCTGGGAGTTGTAGTTTTGCAACATCTGGAGGCAACCTGGTTGGGAAACACTGGCCTAAAACAGTGTTTCCCAATCAGGGTACCACCAGATGTTGCAAGACTACAACTCCCAGCATGCCTAGACAGCCTTTGACTGTCCAGGCATGCTGGGAGTTGTAGTTTAGCAACATCTGGAGGCACCCTGGTTGGGAAACACTGGCCTAAAACAGTGTTTCCCAACCAGGGTGCCTCCAGATGTTGCAAAACTACAAGTCCCAGGTTGGGAAACACTGTGCCCGGCCTCCGCCCCACCTTACTGTAAGGGCATGCTGGGAGTTGTTGTTCTGCAGCTGGGGGCAGGGGACAAGCTTGTCACTTGCCCACACATCTCTTGCACCACACAACTACAACTCCCAGCATGTCCTTACTGTAAGGGCATGCTGGCAGTTGTAGTCGTGCGGGGTGGGAGATGTGTGAGCAGGTGATAATAAATGTACTAACCCATTTTTTTTTCTTCTCATTTCAGATCCGTGTATCCTGTGGACTCCTTCGGATTCGGTGGACTACTTCGATGACCAGCGTTTTTCTTTGTTTGATTTTAATAAAATGGTTAACGAGGGCTTGTGGGGGGAGTGTTTTTTGTAATAAAATTTTTTTTAAACATGTTGTGTTTTTTCCTTACTTTACTAGACAGGCTTAGTAATGGAAGCTGTCTTATAGACGGAGTCCATTACTAAGCTGGGCTTAGCGTTAGCCACAAAAACAGCTAGCGCTAACCCCCTATTATTACCCCGGTACCCAACGCCACAGGGGTGCCGGGAAGAGCCGGTACCAACAGGCCTGGAGCGTCAAAAATGGCGCTCCTGGGCCTAGGCGGTAACAGGCTGGCGTAATTTAGGCTGGGGAGGGCCATTAACAATGGTCCCCGCCCACCCTGGTAACATCAGGCTGTTACTGTTTGGTTGGTATTTGGCTGAGAATGAAAATAGGGAGGACCCTATGCGTTTTTTTTTTAAATACATAATTAAATATTAAAAAAAACACATAGGGTCCCCCCTATTTTTATAGGGCCCAGGAGCCCAGGAGCCTGTTGGTACCGGCTCTTCCCAGCACCCCTGTGGTGTTGGGTACCGGGGTAATAATTAGGGGTTAGCGCTAGCTGTTTTTGTGGCTAACACTAAGCCCGGCTTAGTAATGGACTCCGTCTATAAGACAGCTTCCACTACTAAGCCTGTCTAGTAAAGTAAAAAAAAAAAAAAAAAACACAACAGGTTTAAAAATAAATTTATTACAAAAAAACACTCCCCCACAAGCCCTTGTTAACCATTTTATTAACATCAAGCAAAGAAAAATGCTGGTCGTCGAAGTAGTCCACCGAATCCGAAGGAGTCCACAGGATACACGGATCTGTAGAAGAAGTAACAAAAAAAAAAAAGTGTAAGTACATTTAGGGAGTAAAAAACTGCTAAAAAAATTTAATAAACACACACACACACACACTAAACACCGCTTACCATTATTCTGAGCCATGACTACAATTTAGTTATTGAATTATTTAGATGTGGTGAAAAAGCTAAAAAAAAAACTCAAAAACAAAAGATCCAGAAGGAAACCTAGCAGCCAAACCTATTCAGACAGCAGGAAAAAGGAACAGACTATTTTTTCTACTACATAAAGTAAATTTCCCACTTTTGCCTATGTGTGCCAAATTTATTAATGCCGTGCAAAAATTTAGTAAATTTGTCGCACATAGTCGAAAATGAAGTAGCAAAAAACAGGGTAAAAACCAGACTACATAGTAAAAGATTAGTAAATGCCCCTAATAGTAGTTAACATACAACCTGGTGTGTACAGCCTGGCCAGCCACCAGACCCAACGTTTCGCAAACAAGCTTCCACCCCCGTATATACACACAACCAACAATGTCCAGCCTCTGAATAAAACTTATGGCTGACTAAAGAGAAAATGGCTGCTGTTCCTCTTCCTGGGAACAGCCCCTTTTTTTTCTCAGGTTAAAAAACGCCAATAAAAATGCTAAATGCAAAACTAACATGGCGTTTTCTCACTCCCATAGACTTTTATTGGAGCAAAACGCCACCATTTTGCGAAAAAAACGCTGGTTTGAGCGACATACAGCATTTTTTTCAAAATGCCAAGGAGATGAAAAAAACGCCAAAAAAGTGAAAAACGCCAAAAGGATTAAAAAACGCCAAACTGAAAAAACGCCAAGTGGAATTCGAAATTTGCGATTTCTCATTGATTTACAGCTAACATCTGTCCGCAGCGTTTTTTGACCAAAAAGACGTCATGCGGCAGAATTGGCGTTTTTCTGGGAGTTTTGCCCCCAAAAAAACAAGTGGAGACTTAGCCTATGGGTCTTCGTAGACGCTGCGCTAGCTAGCATCTGTGGCCAGCACCTGCATGTGGGACATGGAGATGCTGCTTTAAATTGCATCAAGTTCAGGTGCAGCCTGCAATTACTGGTGCAAGTGCTAGCTGCAGGCATGATTGCATGCAATTCACTAATGAATGCAGGCTGCGCTTGCCTGCAATTATGAGAAACGCTAGCGCTGCATGTTAGGCTTGTGTTAGACTGCCCAAGCTGCCCAATAAACAAGCGCCAATGTATTAGATTCATGTAGAATTACACTATCGGATGGCGGTTGAGGAGGACTGCCCTTTCGACAATCAACTGTTGGCCACACATCTCCTATTGCACTCGGAGATGTGCGGGCAATGGGCAATAATTTTTTAGTGGGTCAGAACGATCCAATCAGCCAACAGAAGAGTGTCATCAGCTGATCTTTGGCGCCATAACACAGGAATCCCCATTAAGAATTGACATGTCAAGGGTGTGGTTTGCCATGCAAGTGTGAGGATGTGTGTGGCCTAAGCTCCGGTCCAGCACCCCTGTAATCACTGAGACATCTGGCTGAATTTATGGGTAACCACAGAAAGAAGCTAAAGAAAGGGGCCCAGACCCGACCATCCTCCCCCCAGAGAGATCTGACAGGCTATTTAACCTGCTCTAAGCCAGGAAGGAGCGCGTCCTTACCGCCTGGCAAGATGGTGGCCTCCTCCCCTCATGTGCTGGACCGTGCTGTGCGGTCTCCCTGCTCTGACCTGGCTCCGGTTCCAGTCTCTGGCCAGCTAACGACCACCCCTGGGCTTCCGGTGCCCGCTGCCACTGCCTTTGCTACGCTGATGCTCTCGGCCTGTTCTTCTCCACGGCCGCAATCAGAGGACGCCTGGGCGCACCCCGCTGCACCTGCTGGATGTGCAGCACAGGCCTCTGCTTCCTGCTCTCCAGTGAAGTGCAGGTGAGCCAGGGATCTCCCCCCCGTCCTACAACACTCCTGCATCTTATCCTGCTCCAGCCTCCCTCCAGACCGGGGTCCCCTCCTAGCATCCGCAAGCCCCGTGCTCCCCTGCTGTGAGGCGACCTGCAGCTGAATTGGAGGGGCTTCTGCTGGGCCCTTCACAGGCACCTTTGGACTGGCCCCCCATACCTGGACAGTGTCTCACTGCTAGTGGCCTTCTATGCTGTGCCCTCGCAGGGGCTCAGCTCCTCAGCTTGCTCTGGCACATCCATCCCCACAGTGGTTCTCCGGCTCCTCTGGGGACACTCCTGTCCAAAGTCCCTCCTCTCTCTCTCCGGCGGGGGAGGCCTGCTGCCCCATTCTGAACTGCTCCTGTCTGATAGGTGCCCTATCATGGATGTCCCTATGCCAGGTGACCCCCTATTTAGCTTGAGGGGTACACCACCCATCTTCCGGACCCCTCCACCGGGCCCTTTTTCACCGCACCCCCCTCTGAGAGAAGCCTACGCTGCTGTTCCCTCTCCTGTAGCTGGGTCGGACCGCCCCCAATCACTCTGGCGGATTTCTTTAATTACTTCATTACCTACGAGAGAGGACTTTTCATTCATTGCTAAACAAATGGTGACGGAGTGCAAACAAAAATTCTATAAACTCTGCTCAGAGGTATGCACTTTATCATCCCGGGTGGACATGGTCGTCACTGCTCAAAACTATTCTGCTGCTTCTGGTGCAGAAGCATAGTGACCAGTTATTCATCTAAAGCAGCATGGACGACATAGAAAATCGTAACAGGGGCAACAACATTCGTCTACGTGGCCTGCCTGAAGCGGTAGGCCTTGATGAACTGTAAACAAAACAACATAGTCTCAAGGTGATAACAGGTGCTCAACCCCAAGTGCAATTGTGCACACATACAATGGGGTAAACCCGCACATATGGACAAGAGTGGGGTTTCAATCCTGTGGTAAATATATACAATGACATTAGCTAATCCTCAAAACTGATGTAAAAATGAGACATTAGCCAGTATATCCTTATATGAAGGACATACCTGAGCCCGCACACCACACCAAGGTTTCTCATGTGATGCGGGACCTAACCACTAACCTTTTTAACCTGGCCAGATACATAGAACCAGGCACCAGATATACAGCAGCCTAAGGTCCAACTTGCAGACTGCTCCCCAGTCACCTCCAGTGTGAACTAGGCACACATACAATGGGAGGGGGGAGACAGGTTACAAGCCCCACCCTTGCTGGTCTATATATAGCAGGCCTCACAGGTGAAACCCCCAACGCTACCCAATAAGATAAAAGGGCGCATTGGTATAAGCCTTAAAAGACGCTTGCCGGCTTATATTTGCATGGACATGGCTATAGCAGGAAACTCAACCCCAAGTGCAATTGTGCACCTTCGCTGGGGTGGAGGCCCTGCACTTGTCAACCGTTGCTAAGGGCGAAATCTCCAGCATAAATTGCATACGTTGATGAACTGTACCCTGCTCTGTTGGCGATTTTCAATGACCTACTAGACCGACCTTCAGACACCCATATTGAGCTGGACAGGGCCCATAGGGCTCTTCGCTCCCCATCCCCGTTTTGCGTATATGAGACTTTATGATTGCAATTGCAGTTTGATGTGACAAAAAAGATGACATTTTTGACTTTTTTTTTTCATTTACGCTGTAAGCCGTAGGGGATCATTAACATTATATTTTTATAGGTCGGACATTTACGCACGCAAGATACCAAATATGTTTATTATTTATCTTTTTTTATGGTTTTTTGTATTAATATGGGGAAAAGGGGTGATTTGAAACTTTATTGCGGGAGGGGCTTTTTCAATTTTTTTTCACTTTTTTAAAAACTTTTTTCTACATTTACTTTACACTTTTTTAGTCCCAATAGGGGACTATTTATTGCAATCATTAGATTGCTAATACTGCATGCATAGGGCATAGCACTGATCAGTATTATCGGCAATCTTCTGCTCTGGTCTGCTGGAAGGCAGACGACCCCGGGAGACGGACGGAGGCAGGTGAGGGGACCTCTGTCCGCCATCTTGGCTGATCCCCGTTATAAGCCATTATAAGTGCCGCACTGCCGCAGATGCCGTGATCTGTATTGATCACTCGCACCTGAGGGGTTAATGGCAGACATCAGCACGTTCGCTGATGTCCGCCATTACCGGCAGGTCCGCGGCTGCTGACAGCTGCCAGGACCTGCCTGGAATAAAGCGAGCAAGCAGCTCCTGCGCTCGTGTCACAGCCACGCCGTAAATGTACGGCGCTGTGCGCTTAGTGATGCTATGCAGCGCTGTACATTTATGGCGCTTGTGCTTAAGGGGTTAAATGAAACATTCGCACTTTCACAGTCAGGGGGGCGCTGAGAGCCAGGGGCTGGAACAGGTGGTATCTCGCCTGGCGGAGGACCGCCAGCTCGATTTTAAGATACAAGTACAAGCTTTTTAACCTCTTAACCCCTTAAGGATGCAGCCCTTTTTCACCTTAAGGGCTGAGCCCATTTTCGCAATTCTGACCACCGTCACTTTACGAATTAATAACGCGAAAATGCTTTTACCGAATATTTTGTTTCTGAGATTGTTTTTTCATGACATATTCTACTTTATTTTGTTGGTAAATTTTTGGCGTTACTTGCATCCTTTTTTGGTGAAAAATCCCCAAATTTCATGAAAATTTTGAAAATTTAGCATTTTTCTAAAGATAAATTTTATTTTTCTTCACAAATACAATATGTCCACTTTATGTTGGCATTATAAAATGGACATATTTTTGCTTTTTGAAAAAATTAGAGGGCTTCAAAGTAGAGCAGCAATTTTCAAAAATTTCATGAAAATTGCTAAATCTGAAGGGACAGATGTTACATAATTACAACTCCCAGCATGCCTAGGCAGTCTAGGCATGCTGAGAGTTGTAGTTTGGCAACATCTGGAGGGCTACCGTTTGGGCACCACTGTAACAGTGGTCTCCAAACTGTGACCCTCCAGATGTTGCAAAACTACAACTCCCAAACTGGGAGTTGCAGTTTGGCCTTCCTAGTGGTTGCCACAGTAAAGATCGTTTTACTTTCACTTTCAATTCCCCCCCCCCCCCCCGACGATTCCCTACCTGATCCAGTATCCAGCAGGCTCCAGTGAAGATCCCGGATCCCCAGGCATCTTCTCCTGCAGGTACGACCTCCATCTTCTTCCCAGATCCCCTCGACATCCAGGGGCAGGCAGAACGGGGGGGGGGGGGGGGGGGTTGCCATGGCAATCCCTTGTCCTGGGCTGCCATTGGTCAGAACTCAGTTCTGACTAATGGCAGGGGATAGGAGTAGATTGCAGCTCTGCGACCTCACTCCTATCCCTTAGGCTGATCTGGGCTGTTGTTGACAACTCCAATCAGCCCTATTTTCTGGGTGATCGGGTCACCAGAGACCTGATCAGCCCGGAATTGGAGAAAATCTCATGTCTGAATTGACATGCAGTTTTCTCCGATCGCCGACATGGGGGGGGGGGGGCCCCGGACCCCCTGGGCGATGTGCCAGGGTGCCTGCTGAATGATTTCAGCAGGCATCCGGCTCCGGTCCCCAACCGGCTAGCGGAGGGGACCGGATTTCCCACGGGATTATGGATATGCCCTGTGTCCTTACGGACTCGGAATGCAGGGCGTATCCATACACCCTGTGTCATGAAGAGGTTAAGGACCAAGGACGTACCGGTACGTCCTGAGTCCTTTCCCTTTATATAACGCGGGGCCAACAGCCGGGACCCGTGGCTAATAGCGCGCTATTAACCCGTGGCTAATGCCGTGCGCTATTAACCCTTTAGGCGCAGCGTTCAAAGTTGAACGCCACGTCTAAAGTGAAAGTTAATCACTGCCGGTTAGCTCAGAGGGCTGTTCGGAATGTCCGCGGCGAAATTGCGGCATCCCGAACAGCTCTGGGACACGAGGAGGGTCTCCTACCTTACCTCCTGGTGTCCGATCGCCGAATGACTGCTCAGTGCCTGAGATCCATGCATGAGCAGTCAAGCAACAGAATCATCGATCAGTGGTTTCCTATGAGAAACTATTGATCAATGTAAAAGATCAGCGTGTGCAGTGTTATAGCCCCCTATGGGAGCTATAACACTGCAAAAAAAAGTGAAAAAAGATCATTTAACCTCTTCCCTAATAAAAGTTTGAATCCCCCCCCCTTTTCCCATTAAAAAAAAGCATAAATAAAAATAAACATATGTGGTATCGCCATGTGCGGAAATGTCCGAATTATAAATAATATCGTTAATTAAACCGCACAGTCAATGGCGTACGCGCAAAAAATTCCAAAGTCCAAAATAGCATATTTTTGGTCACTTTTTATGTCATGAAAAAATGAATAGAAAGCGATCAACAAGTCTGAACAAAACTAAAATGATACCGCTGAAAAATTAGCCCTCATACTGCCCCATATGCGGAAAAATTTAAAAGTTATAGGGGTCAGAACATGACAATTTTAAAGATATAAATTTTCCTGCATGTAGTTATGTGTCATTGTTACCGAAAAATGTACGGCGTAGAAACAGAAGCCCCTAAAAAAAATTATTTGTTCGTTTTAAGACAAAGCAAAGTGTTCTACACCCCTATTGAGACTCTTTGTAGGCCAGAAATAGCAATTTTTAATAGCGATTCAACGCAAATAAATTCGACCTGAACCAAATTTTTGGGAAAAATTTGTCGAATCGGCCAAATCGAATTTTTCTGAATTACGGTCATCTCTAGAAAGCACGTAATGTAAATATGACAGATAAATGCCATGACGAGACAATGGTAATATATAGATATATGGGTGCAAATAGGATGAATGGCATGATGGACCAGGAAAATATATATGGATATATGGAGGTATCTAGGATACATATGTAAATTGTAAATCATATACATATCATTTACATATGTATCCTAGATACCTATGTAAATGTAAATCTTCATCTGGATACCTGGGCGCCTCTTTAATGGTCATTTTTCCATTGTCCACTTAACCCCTTTGGGACCAAACCCATTTTGACCCCAAACAAAGAATAGGGGATAAGATGTTTGATCGCCGGGGTCTAGCCGCTGGGGACCCCCATGATCTCCCTGCCAGCAGTGGCGACGTTCAAAACATCACGGCACTCCCATAGAAGTGAATGGAGGGGGCTCAGCGGCCGCATCGACAGTAATCGGCCACGGAGCAAAATTTGCTCTGTACGCCAAATGACTGGGTGGTGTGCTGGAGATCACGTGGGTCCCCAGCGGCAGGACCCCGCGATCTAACATCTGATCTCCTATCCTTTAGATAGGGTATAAGATGTTTGGGGCAGAGTACCCCTCTTTAATAAGGACGCAGGACGTAAATGTACATCCTGGTGAGGTGGTACTTAACGCACCAGGACGTACATTTACGTCCTATGCATAACCGCGGGCATCGGAGCGATGCCCGTGTCATGCGCGGCTGATCCCGGCTGCTGATCGCAGCCAGGGACCCGCCGGCAATGGCCGACGCCCGCGATCTCGCGGGCGTCCGCCATTAACCCCTCAGGTGCCGGGATCAATACAGATCCCGGCATCTGCGGCAGTGCGCAATTTCAATGAATGATCGGATCGCCCGCAGCGCTGCTGCGGGCATCCGATCATTCATAACGCCGCACGGAGGTCCCCTCTCCTTCCTCCATCCGGCTCCCGGTGTCTCCTGCTCTGGTCTGTGATCGAGCAGACCAGAGCAGAAGATCACCGAAAACACTGATCTGTTCTATGTCCTATACATAGAACAGATCAGTATTAGCAATCATGATATTGCTATGAATAGTCCCCTATGGGGACTATTCAAGTGTAAAAAAAAATGTAAAAAAATGTAAAAGTAAAAAAAAAAGTGAAAAATCCCCTCCCCCAATAAAAAAGTAAAACGTCCGTTTTTTCCTATTTTACCCCCAAAAAGCGTAAAAAAATGTTTTTATAGACATATTTGGTATTGCCGCATGCGTAAATGTCCGAACTATTAAAATAAAATGTTAATGATCCCGTACAGTGAGCGGCGTGAACGGAAAAAAAAAAAACGGCCAAAATTCCTACTTTTTTAATAAATTTTATTTTAAAAAAAATTATAAAAAATGTATTAAAAGTTTTTTATATGCAAATGTGGTATCAAAAAAAAGTACAGATCATGGATCAAAAAATGAGCCCCCATACCGCCGCTTATACGGAAAAATAAAAAAGTTAGAGGTCATCAAAATAAAGGGATTATAAACGTACTAATTTGGTTAAAAAGTTTGTGATTTTTTTTAAGCGCAACAATAATATAAAAGTACGTAATAATGGGTATCATTTTAATCGTATTGACCCTCAGAATAAAGAACACACAACATTTTTACCATAAATTGTACGGCGTGAAAACGAAACCTTCCAAAATTAGCAAAATTGCGTTTTTCGTTTTAATTTCCCCACAAAAATAGTGTTTTTTGATTGCGCCATACATTTTATGATATAATGAGTTATGTCATTACAAAGGACAACTAGTCGCGCAAAAAACAAGCCCTCATACTAGTCTGTGGATGAAAATATAAAAGAGTTATGATTTTTAGAAGGCGAGGAGGAAAAAATGAAAACGTAAAAATTAAATTGTCTGAGTCCTTAAGGCCAAAATGGGCTGAGTCCTTAAGGGGTTAAGGACCAGAGCATTTTTTGCAAATGTGACCACTGTCACTTTAAGCATTAATAACTCTGAGATGTTTTTACTTATAAATTTGATTTCGATCCTGTTTTTTGTGACTTATTTTACGTTATGTTAGTGGCACATTTTTATCGATACTTGCATCATTTCTTTGTAAAAAAAAATTCCCAAATTTCTTGAAAAATTTTTAAAAAGTTGCATTTTTCTGACTTTGAAGCTCTCTGCTCTTTAAAAAAAATGGCAAATTAATTATATATTAATTTACATACAGTGATCCCCTGACTTATGATGGCCCCGACATATGATCATTTCAACATATGATGGCCTCTCAGAGCCCATCGTATGTTGAAGGCAGCCTCGACATATGATGCTGCTGTGTGTCGGGGCCATCGTACAAACAGCTATCTGACAGCGCTGACAACTTCAGCAACTGACAGATAGTTGTTTAATGTCCCCGTGTGCCCCGTTCTGCCTCCTGTTACTCACATGCTGTCCTGCTAACTCACGCAGGCTTCCACTGTGAGCTCCATGTAAGCCCCTCCCCCCCAGTGCAGCCATAGCCAATAGCCTGGAGCATCTTGCTGCAGGCATCCAATGAGCTGCTGGCTGCCCTCCCCTTCCTTTTCCATAGAGCTGTAGTCGGCAGGATGGTAATGGAGGACATTCTGTCCCCCCTGAAGGTATTTAAAGAACTGTACAGTACTGTATGCGATGTCACACATCGCATACAATACATATACACACTATACACCCCATACATCAATGTTTCCCTATCAGTGTGCCTCCAGCTGTTGCAAAACTATAACTCCCAGCATGCCCAGACAGTTAATGGCTGTACATGCATGCTGGGAGTTGTAGTTGTGCAACAGCTGGAGGCACCCTGGTTTGTTAAACACTTCCCATACACTCCACATACAATGGTCATACCAGAACCAATTAGCAGTTTCCCATAGAGATATGTATTCAACATACAATGGTTCCGAGGCCCCAGAACCAATTACCATTTTTACATAGACATATGTACTCGACATATGATGGTTTCAACATATGATGGTTCTCCTGGAACCAATTAATATCATATGTTGAGGGACCACTGTATATGATATGTCTATTTATGTTTGCTTCATAAAGTTGACATGTTTTTACCTTTTGAATCTCTGGAACAGTGGACTGTGCAAATGAAAAACTACATTTTTCATTTTTATGGACCACTGTTAAAAATAAATCTGTCAGACACCTGTGAGGTGTAAGTACATTCCGTGAGTGGTGTAATTGTAATTTACAAAATGTCACATGTGGGGGGTCCACTTTCTGATAGCATGGGGCTTTGCAAATTCTCTCTCCAAAAGCCCAATGGCGTTCCTTCTCTTCTGAGCCCTGTAGTGCACCAGCAGTGCACTTTACATCCAAATATGGGGTATTTTCATACTCATAAGAAATAGTGTTACAAATTTTGGGGGGCTTTTTTCATATTACCCCTTATGAAAATGAGAAATTTGGGGTAACACCAGCATTTTAGTGAAAAAAATTTAGTTTTTCATTTTCACCCAACTTTAACAAAAAATTGTCAAACACCTGTAGGGTATTAAGGCTCACTGTAACCCTTCAGTGAGGGGTGCAGTTTCCAAAATGAGGTGTTTTTTTTTTTTTTTTTTTTGCGTTTATTTCAGAATTGCTGTAACGAACAGCCACCCCTGTGTTACAAAATTGGGGGTCTTTTTTCCCTTTTACTTCTTGTGAAAAGGAAAAGTATGGGGCAGCACCAGCATGTTAGTGTAAAAACTTTACCTTTTCATAAGGGGTAAAAGAAGAAAAAGCTCCCCAAATTTGTAACGCAATTTCTCCCGAGTCTGGAAATACCTCATATGTGGCTCAAAATAGTTGCCTTGAAATATTACAGGGTTTTGAAGCGAGAGAGCGCCATGCGCATGTGAGACCTAGTTTTGGGATTTGTAGTTATGCAACAGCTGGAGGCACGCAACTACAACTTCCAGCATGCCCAGACAGCCATTTGCTGTTCGTGCATGCTGGGAGTTGTAGTTATGCAAGATCTGGAGGTCCACAGTTTATAGACCACCGTACGGGGATGGTATCTGCAAACTGTAGCCCTCCAGATATTGCAAAACTACAAATCCCAGCATGCCATGGCAACAAACGGCTGTCTGGGCATGCTGAGAGTTGAAGTTTTGCAAGATCTGGACAGCCACAGTTTACAGACCACCGCACAGTAATCTCCAAACTCTGGCCCTTTAGATCATGCAAAACAACAAACTTCAGTATGCCCAGAGAGCAAATGGCTGTCTAGGCATGCTGGGAGTTGCCATTTTGCAAAATCTGTAGGGCCACAGTTTAGAGACCACGCACAGTTGTCTCCAAACTGTGGCTCCCAGATCTTGGAGGACCTCTGCCGTATCAATGACACCTCCTGTCAGGATCGCAATGCCACCGATCTTTGCCTCTTTTGTTGAGCGGCCTGCCGCTGATCTTCGCCCTCCAAGGGTAAGCCGCTGCTGCTTCGCAGTTCCCCTGCTCTGCCCGGGCTAACACTGGTGGGCAGATGGAGGGACTGAACTTTGACCCCCTGCCCTCCTGACCGACCAATGGCAAGGATAGGAGGGGTGGCACCCCTGCCACCTCACTCCTATCCCTTCAGGGTGATCGGTGCTGTCTCGGACAGCACCGATCACCCTTATTTTCCAGGCCATCGGGTCACCAGAGACCCGAATGGCCCGTAAAAACAGCAATCGCCTTTATGGGTGGGTCTCAGGCCACTCCTAGGCGATGTGCTGGGGAAAAAAGCAGCCCATAGTGAAATAATGTCATACATGTCATTTATGGTATTAATATATACCGTATTTATCGGCCTATAACATGCATATTTTAGGCTAAATTTTTTAGCCTAAAGTCTATCTGCGTGTTATACGCCAATAAGCCGCTGCAGTTCAATTATTTAAAGCGGGCGCTGCCAGGGGAAGACAGGGGGAGAGAAGGGGCAGCGGCACTGATAGCAGGGGGTGAGAAGCGGCGGCAGCATGGCTCTAGAGCCCAGAAAGGCAGGGGGAGAGAAGCTGGCAGCGACGGCCTCTCTCCCCCAGCCTTTCCTGGGGGCATCTGCAGGGTCAGAAACAGTGTATCGGGGTATACACATGCACACACACGCACCCTCATTTTACCAAGGATATTTGGGTAAAAAACTTTTTTTACCCAAATATCCTCGGTAAAATGAGGGTGCGTGTTATATGCCGGTGCATGGTATACCCCGATAAATACGGTATTTTTTACCATAAATATACTCTGTTTTTGTTAATTATGGCATACGCACACACGCTCCATACGAGCGTGAATATTATCATCTTTTACCATATAATACCATATTACATTCATATTCATTGCTCTGTAAGATAATACCTCCCTAATTTAATTATACCATAAAGCTACATTCGCACAGGCAATGTCCGCATGGAAGTTTTCCATGCAGACATTGCCCAGACAGTGGAATGCTCGCAGAACATGCCAGTGCTAGGACCTATCTATAGATGACTGTATAGACAGGATAGCGCACAAAAAGTTAACCCAGAACTGCTCAGCAGCAGCATGTGTTAACTCTTATACTATGTGTTAACTCGTATACTATACAGGTGCCCTTGTAGGGAACCTATATAGTATACATGGGTACCCTATGCACCCCTGTACTACTATACAGCCAGCGGGGATAAGTAGTGATGCTATACACCAGTGTTTCCCAACCTTTTTCAGGTCGGGGCACACCTTGGAAAAAAAGTTTCTGCGGGGCACCACTACCGAGGTTGACAAGCAAAAAAAAAAAAGAAAAAGAGAAAAAAACTGTAAAAAAAAACGCAATGTGCTATATCTATTTATCAGTGGGTATGTAGTTTAAAGTGCTGCTTTATACAGCAACTCACCAATGACATCTTCTCTAATTTGCTTCGTTGCCTTCTCTTCTCGATCTGGTCCGGGCCATCATCACAATTTCTTCCACATACAATTCTTCACCGTTAAACCTGCAAAACAAACCTATTAGGCTCTGCATGGGTTACAGAGGGGTGTAGAGGAGTGTACATGAATGAAAGAGGGGTGTAGAGGAGTGTACATGGGTGACAAAGGGGTGTAGAGGAGTGTACATGGGTGACAGAGGGGTGTAGTGGAGTGTAAATGGGTGACAGAGGGGTGTAGAGGAGTGTACATGGGTGACAGAGGAGTGTAAAGGAATGTACATGGGTGACAGAGGGGTATAGAGGAGTGTACAGAGGGGTGTAGAGGAGTGTACATGGGTGACAAAGGGGTGTAGATGAGTGTACAGAGGGGTGTAGAGGAGTGTACATGGGTGACAAAGGGGTGTAGAGGAGTGTACAGAGGGGTGTAGAGGAGTGTACATGGGTGACAGAGGGGTGTAGAGGAGTGTACAGAGGGGTGTAGAGGAGTGTACATGGGTGACAGAGGGGTGTAGAGGAGTGTACAGAGGGGTGTAGAGGAGTGTACAGAGGGGTATACATGGGTGACAGATGGGTGTACATGGGTGACAGAGAGGTATAGAGGAGTGTACATGGGTAACAGAGGAGTATAGAGGAGTGTACATGGCTGACGGAGGCCTATAGAGGAGTGTGCATGGGTGACAGAGGGGTATCGCGGAGTGTACATGGGGGACATAGGGATGTAGAGGATTGTACATGGGTGACAGAGGGGTGTAGAGGAGTGTACAGATGGGTGTAGGGAGGTGTATAAGGGTGACAGCTGGGTTTAGAAGAGTGAACATTGGTGAAGGGGGCATAGGGGGTGACAGAGGGGTGAATAGGGGGTGGACATGGGTGACAAGGATGTGGTCAGAGGGGTGGACAATGGAGGGTGAACATTGGTGACGGGTGACAGAGGGTTGGATGTGGAGGTGGACATGGATGACAGGAGGGTGGACATGGATGACAGGGGGTCAGAGGGGTTGACAAGGGTGACAAGGAGGTAAAAGAGGGAGAGGAGTGACAGAGAGGGGTGGACTGGGGTGACAAAGGGACAGATGGGTGAACAGGAGGGTGGACATGGGTGACAGGGTAGACTACGGTGTAGACGGGGAGGTAAATGTGAGTGACAGAGATGGACAGGGGAGTGGAGAAGGCAGACATGGATGACAGGTGGGGTGGACATGAGTGACAGGGAGTGTACATGGGTGACGGGGGGTGGACATGGGTGATAGGGGGGTGGACATGGGTGACAGGGGGTGGACAGGGGTGACAGGAGGGTGGACAGGGGTGACGGGAGGGTGGACAGGGGTCACAAGGAGGTGGACTAGGCGGACATGGATGACAAGGGGGGTGGACATGGGTGATGGGGGGTGGACATGGGTGACAGGGGGGTGGACAAGGCAGACATGGATGACAGGGGGGTGGACATGGGTGACAGGGGGGTGGACATGGGTGACAGGGGTGGTGGACATGCGTGACAGGGGGGTGGACATGGGTGACAGATGCAGCTCGTTCCGCCCCAGGGCACCATTTTCAGCTCACAGGGGACACAGGGGGGAAATGCAGGAGGTAGGGGGACGCTGTGTGCGCAGTGCGCACGCAGGTTTCCCTTCCCCCATGTGCCAGCATAAGCGTACAGGCCGGGGCGTGACGTTTAAATAAAAATAAAATCATGGCAAAATCCTGCGGCTCCACGGGCAGTGAAAAACGGCACACACGCCGCGGCACCGCAGTTGGGAATCACTGCTATACACACTGTGGGGGGAATTTATCATTATATACACAGTTTTCACTGTCTATATTGCGCAATCTTTTTTTGCACAATTCCGTTTTTTTGAATGTTTTTTTGCACAACTTTTAATAGAACTTTACAAGTGGAATTCTAAATCACGGTGTACGGTAGAGCTGATTATGTGGTGGACATCGATTTATCAACTGCGTCTTTTCTCTTTACACGCACAAATTTTGCGCAAGTCCTGATTTTACTGCGCAAATATACACCATCAAGGAGGACACTTAAAATGTTATAAGAATAAGTCCAGCAATATGTAATACATATTTAGATTAGACTCTGATCTGTACAGACTGTAGATCTGTAGAACTGTGTAAAATTCAAACTCCTGCTGCTCTTGATGAGTGCAGGAGATAGCACCTGTGTAATGTAACCATGGTGACAGTACAGCTAAGAATATACCACTGTATGTGCAGGGAGGGAGAAGGAGGTACAGCTGTTAGGTCTATGTATATGTGTTATCATGTGTATGCAGCAGAGCTGAGTGTGTGATTGGGTGGAGGCAGCAGAGCTGAGTGTGTGATTGGGTGTATACATCAGAGCTGAGTGTGAGATCATGTGTATGCAGCAGAGCTGAGTGTGTGACTATGTGTATGCAGCAGAGCTGAATGTGTGATTTTGCGTATGCAAAAGAGCTGAGTGTGTGACTATGTGTACGCAGCAGAGCTGAGTGTGTGATTGCTGCATACACATGATCACACACTCAGCTCTGCTGCATACACATGATCACACACTCAGCTCTGCTGCACACACCCAGAGCTGAGTGAGTGACTATGTGTATGCAGCAGAGCTGAGTGTATGATTGTGCGTATGCAGCAGAGCTGAGTGTGTGACCATGTGTATGCAGCAGAGCTAAGTATGTGACTATGTTTGTGCAGAAGAGCTGAGTGTGTGACTATGTGTATGCAGCAGAGATGAGTGTGTGATTGTGAATATGCAGCAGAGCTGAGTGTATGACTATCTGTATGTAGCAGAGCTTAGTGTGTGATCATGTGTATGCAGCAGAGCTGAGTGTGTGATCATGTGTACGCAGCAGAGTTGAGTGTTTGAATGGGTGTATGCAGCAGAGCTGAGTGTGTGATTGTGTGTATGCAGCAGAGCTGAGTGTGTGACTATGTGTATGCAGCAGAGCTGAGTGCGTGATTGGGGCTATGTAGTAGAGCTGAGTGTGTGATTGAGTGTATGCAGCAGAGCTGTGTGTGTCTATGTGTATGCAGCAGAGATGAGTGTGTGACTATGTGCATGCAGCAGAGCTGAGTGTGTGATCAGGTGTATGCAGCAGAGCTGAGTGTGTGATTGGGTGTATGCAGCAGAGCTGAGTGTGTGACTATGTGCATGCAGCAGAGCTGAGTGTGTGGCTATGTGCATGCAGCAGAGCTGAGTGTGTGATTGGGTGTATGCAGCAGAGCTGAGTGTGTTATCATGTGTATGCAGCAGAGCTGAGTGTGTGCATGGTCATGCATACACATATTCACACATTCAGCTCTACTCCATACACATGCCGCACAATAATTTCTGCTACATGTACATGATCAAACACTCAGCTCTGGTACGTGTACACAGTGTTTACCAACCAGGGTGCCTCCAGCTGTTGCAAAACTGCATGCCAAGTTTTGCAACACTTGGAGGCATTCTCATTGGTAAACACTGATATAGAGGTAAGGGGACAGATTGTTTTTTTAAACCTAGACATTCTGTGTACGTTATAAAGATTTATTATTTTACTATTGTGCAGAGTTTTGTTTGGCGCACACTGCTGCTCCAGCAGTTCTAGCTATGTGAGCAGTGTACAGTGGGAAAATGCCACAGCTCTGTGAAGTGTGATGTAGAGAAGGAGTGCACGGTAGAGCGAGGGGGGTGTTTCTATATTTGCGCAAAATTTATCAAAGGACGTGCGCAACTATTGTAAATTTTGAGCAAGAGTGTAAATTAGACAGGCAGTGTAAAGGGGTAGATCTGTGTCTACAATAGACACCTAATGATAAATGTCTCCCTGTATATGTACAGTACAGACCAAAAGTTTGGACACACCTTCTCATTCAGAGTTTTCTTTATTTTCAAGACTATGAAAATTGTAGATTCACACTGAAGGCATCAAAACTTTGAATTAACACATGTGGAATTATATTATACATAACAAAAAAGTGTGAAACAACTGAAAATATGTCATATTGTAGGTTCTTCAAAGTAGCCACCTTTTTCTTTGATTACTGCTTTGCACACTCATTCTCTTGATTAGCTTCAAGAGGTAGTCATCTGAAATGGTCTTCCAACAGTCTTGAAGGAGTTCCCAGAGATGCTTAGCACTTGTTGGCCCTTTTTGCCTTCACTTTGCGGTCCAGCTCACCCCAAACCATCTCGATTGGGTTCAGGTCCGGTGACTATGGAGGCCAGGTCATCTGGTGCAGCACCCCATCACTCTCCTTCTTGGTCAAATAGCCCTTACACAGCCTGGAGGTGTGTTTGGGGTCATTGTCCTGTTGAAAAATAAATGATGGTCCAACTTAATGCAAACCGGATGAAATAGCATGCCGCTGCAAGATGCTGTGGTAGCCATGCTGGTTCAGTATGCCTTCAATTTTGAATAAATCCCCAACAGTGTCACCAGCAAAGCACCCCCACACCATCACACCTCCTCCTCCACACCAGCACACCTGTGAAGTGAAGACCATTTCAGGTAACTACCTCTTGAAGCTCAACAAGAGAATGCCAAGAGTGTGCAGTAATCAAAGCAAAAGGTGGCTACTTTGAAGAACCTAGAATATGACATATTTTCAGTTGTTTCACACTTTTTTTGTTATGTATATAATTCCACATGTGTTAATTCATAGTTTTGATGCCTTCAGTGTGAATCTACAATTTTCATAGTCATGAAAATAAAGAAAACTCTGAATGAGAAGGTGTGTCCAAACTTTTGGTTTGTACTGTATATGCTATACATCATTCCTTACCTTCTTGTACTTTGTGGGCCAGGCTCCCTGCATCTGATCCGTTGTACCCTGAAGGCAGTGAAAAAACTGCCACAGGGTACAAAAATGACTGTTTCCACATGCAGCAAAATCTTCTAAAAAAAAAAAACGCAAGAAAAACTGCCAAAACCCAGTAAAAAGCTGTGGCTGTTTTTTGGGCATTTTTTTGCTGGTGGAGAAAAAATCTTCAGTGGAATCCTAGCCTCATAGCAATAGAACAAAATACCTGTGTCCAGGACACAACACATCTCCTGTGAGCTGCAGCTCAGGCGTACAAACAGAACTGTGTGGATATTTAGATTTTAGTACAAAATATACATTTTATTATATACTAGCTGAGGACCCCACGTTGCCCGGTTTTTCCTTCCTAATCCTTGTTGTGGAGGAAAATCAACAGAGGAAGCTTTTGACTTCATATCTCATATATTGTTGTTATATCCCAACCCCATATCCTGACCTCCTATCCCGACCTCCTATCCCGTCCGCATATCCCGTCGTCCTATCCTGACCTCCTATCCCGACCTCCTATCCCGTTCTCCTATCCCATTTTCATATCCCGTCCTCCTATCCCGACCTCCTATCTTGACCTCCTATCTCGACTTCCTATCCCGACCTCCTATCCCGACCTCCTATCCCAACCTCCTATCCCGACCTCCTATCCCGACCTCCTATCCCGTCCTCCTTTCCCGTCCTCCTATCTCTACCTCATATCCCGACCTCCTATCCCAACCTCCTATCCCGTCCTCCTATCTTGACCTTCTATCTCGACCTCCTATCCCAACCTCCTATCCCGACCTCCTTTCCCGACCTCCTATCTTGACCTCCTATCTTGACCTCCTATCCCGTCCTCCTATCCTGTTTTCATATCCCGTCCTCCTATCCCGACCTCCTATCTTGATCTCCTATCTCGACTTCCTATCCTGACCTCCTATCCCGACCTCCTATCCAAACCTCCTATCCCGACCTCTTATCCCGACCTCCTATCTTGACCTCCTATCTCGCCCTCCTCTCGACCTCGTATTCCGACCTCCTATCCCAACCTCCTATCCCGTCCTCCTATCTTGACCTTCTATCTCGACCTCCTATCCCAGACTCCTTTCCCGACCTCCTTTCCCGTCCTCCTATCTTGACCTCCTATCTCGACCTCCCATCTCGACTTCCAATCTTGACCTCCTGTCCTGACCTCCTATCCCGACCTCCTATCCCGACCTCCTATCCTGTCCTCCTATTTTGACCTTCTATCCCGACCTCCTATCACATCCTCCTATCCCGTCCTCCTTTCTCGTCCTCATTTCCCTACCTCCTATCCCGTCCTCCTATCCCTTCCTCCTATCCCTTCCTCCTATCCCGACTTCCTATCCCATCATCCTATCCCGTCTTCCTATCCCGTCCTCCTATCTCGTCCTCCTATCCCGTCCTCCTATCTCGTCCTCCTATCTCGACCTCCTATCTCGACCTCCTATCCAGACCATCCCGTCCTCCTATCCCAACCTCCTATCCTGACCTCCCACCGCGTCCTCATATCACGACCTGTAATATGTGTACCAGGTATTGAAATATCTCCAGTCGTACGGATATTATGTGAGAACATACATTTCCCATTGATTTGCATGGGACTTTAAACAAAAACCCTGACACTCACAAAGAGGGGGTAATTAAGGGTTCAATTAACTATCCTATATTTTAGGTGGACATATAAGTAACATGTGACCAAGTATTATCGAAATATCTCCAGCTGTTTGGAAGTTATGCTGTAACATTTATTTCCCATTGACTTGTATGGGACTTTAAACATAAACCCCGCCCCTGGCAAATAGGGGTGAGAAAGGGTTAAATCACTTATCCTATGTTTGTTGTTGACAAGTAACATGTGTGCCAAGTTTCATGTTAACATCTTTAGCCGTTTGGAAGTTTTTGTGGAACATACATACACACACACACACACGTTGAGTTATATATATATATATATATATATATATATATATATATATATATATTTATTTATATATATGTGTGTGTGTGTGTGTGTGTGCTTTTACATTTCTTCCCTCGCGTATAGAACTGTGGAACAAGGTTGGTGACATCACACATGTGACATCACAAGGGATCATCTATACCTTTGCCTTTCTTATAATCAGACACCAAAGAAGACAAGAAATCTTTAAGAAAGAAGAAGAGAATGAGGAGTAAAATTTCATGGATCAGAGGGAGGATAGCCAGGAACAGCCAAATACAACCAACAAACCAAGAAGAAGAAGACTGGTTCTTAGCATACCTGCATTCATGAAAACATTCAGCAAAGAGGAGTTGAAAGGGGTAATCCAGGGTGAGAAAATCAGAGCTGATTTCTTCTAAAAACTGCACCGCCTCTGTCCTTATGTTGTGTGTGATATAGCAGCTCAGGTCTTGAAAAGTGAATGGAGAAAACGTGTAATACTACATACAACATGAGGACAGGTATGGTGCTGTTTTCAGAAACAAATTGCTCTGTTTTCTATTCCCTTTTAACAAACTCCTAGGATCCAGCAACATTCATCTGATGGACGGCACAGGTAGGACACAATGTTTTTCTATACATTACTCACTATTAACACCAGATTCATGTAACTGACACAATCATTTCAATGGCCTCAGTGCTGAACTTCTAGACACATGGGGGAGATTTATCAAATCCTATGTACAGGAAGAGTATCATCTTTCATCCTTTAGAGATTTTGGGGGAGATTTATCAAAACCTATGTACAGGAAGAGTATCATGTTTCATCCTTTAGAGATTTTGGGGGAGATTTATCAAAACCTGTGCACAGGAAGAGTGGTGCAGTTGCCCATAGCAACCAATCAGCTCGCTTCTTTCATTTTTAAAGAGGCCTGTGAAAAATGAAAGAAGTGATCTGATTGGTTGCTATGGGCAACTGGAGAACTTTTCCTCTGGACAGGTTTTGATAAATCTCCTCCTTTATCTTTTAGAGGCCTTTTGAAAAATGAAAGAAGCTATTTGATTGGTTATATGGGCAACTGCACCACTCTTACGCTGCACAGATTTTGATGAATCTCCCCCACTGAGTCTCTAGGTCCCTCCAACTGACCTCTATATATTGGTTTAATCATGCAGTGATAAGAACATTTCACTTAAATTTCAGGTTAGGATGGCTAACTAATGCCACGATGTCCTTATCAGTAAAGGATTCCTATCCCCTCTCCCCCTAACGTTATATCATTTATTTTACTTCGCATTACAATAAAAGCATTACCATAGAATTCAGGTGCTTAGGACGAGATAATTGTTAAGAACTTGAGAGAAGATGAAAACCAATGTATAATGGAGGCAGGGCTGCCCTCACACACACACTATGGGGGGGATTTATCAAAACCTGTCCAGGGGAAAAGTTGTTCAGTTGCCCATAGCAACCAATCAGTTCGCTTCTTTCATTTCTAACAAGGCCTCTGCAAAATGAAAGAAGTGATCTGATTGGTCGCTATGGGCAACTGGGCAACTTTTCCTGTGGACAGGTTTTGATAAATCTCCCCCTATTAGATCTATGGGAGCTGCTTAAAATGAAATTATGTATTGTTTATGTCTGGGTCGAATCTTCTTTAGATCTGGGAGAAATCTGTGCTCCAATGTACTATTATGGATATTGCAATGATGGAACATAAATTACATGTTTTTTTAACTACTCTAGGTACCCTGGATAAGTGAATTCTTGATTTTTTTTTTTGTGATATATCCCCTGAATGAGTGCTGCCTAGTTCTTTGATTCATGTCTTTTGTTTACTTTAAAAAAAAAAAAAGGGTTGAATTTAATAGTTAAAGGGGTACTCCACCCCTAGACATCTTAGCCCCTATCCAAAGGATAGGGAAAAGATGTCTGATCACGGGAGTCCCGCCGCTGGGGACCCCCGCAATATAGCACGCAGCACCCACCTGTTACTGCTCCAGAAGCGCTCGAGGGTCTGGCTCCCGACCACGGGGACGGAATATCGTGATGTCACGACTCCGCCCCCGTGTGACGTCATGCCCAGCCCCCTCAATGCAAGTCTATGGGAGGAGGCGTGACAGGGGGCGTGACAGCATGTATACCAGCGGCGGGACCTCCGCGATCAGACATCTTATCCCCTATCCTTTGGATAGGGGATAAGATGTCTAGGGGTGGAGTACCCCTTTAATAATGGCAAAACTGTTCCTAAGGGTACATTCACACTACGTTTTGCACTGTTGTGGCATGGATTTAGTAAGAAAAGTTCAATACTGTTTGCTGGTATACGTGCTGGAAGCATGCCTCAGTGTGAGCACAAGAAGCCAGTAAGAAGACTGCCCTTATTGTAAACCAGTATCATGGTAGTACATATTGGCCCTCATTTACTAATTTCCAATTTTTTCTTTATCTTTTCCGTTTTCCCTTCTATGCATGAATGTGCTTTTCACAACTTTTGGTGCATCCAAATAACCAAACAAAAGAGGTTTTAATCCATTTCACCTCTTATTTCTAAGTAAAAGTTTACAGGGGGAAAAGGTGCAAAAACAGATCAGATAATATTATAAATTACCCAAATTATGAAAAAGGAGAGGCAAGGTCCACATTTGGATTAATAGTGTGGATAGAAGATTTATTCATTTATTCATCCAGATGATATCAAATCTTCTATCTATGAACCTGTTCAAGGGTCTGCATTGGGTTTCAACTTAAATCCAGAAGTGTGAGCTGCTGGAAGGGACTTTATTTTGTGCGAACTTGGCGAGAAGTACTGGTTGCTTGATCTTGGTCCCCCCAATGTGAAATCAGTCAAATGCATTCTGCACATCCCCCCTCTATTTTTCATACTCTTTCCTTACCATATCTTTCACTCCCCTGTGTTTTGAGGAAATAGGAGAAGGGAGTGCTTACATACAATGCCTTGGCTCAACTGTGTTGTGTGAACTGTGTCCCTCCATATATACCAGGTGAGTTCTTCTACATAAATGGCATTACTGACTGTTTAGATGAGCGCTGCCCATTTGGAATTCTTTTCTTACATAATGAACAGAGTCATGTCCTCCTGGGTCTATTTACTGGGGGGGGGGGGGTATTCATCACAAGTGGTGTAGGTGAACGTCTTTTTACCTCATTAAATCATGTGGTGGAACCTGGCTGGTGTAGATTTGCGCATGTCAAGGGTGCAACAAAAGATGCGACAAACTAGAAAAGTTGCACTTTTGATATCACATGAAATCGCGACTTTGTATGTTCTTTTTGAAAAAGCTTCTTAAACTAGTTTTCTACACAGGTTATTTTCTGGTGGCTTTTGGAAAACTGCCAGTGCAGTTTTTCAGCCAAAGTCAGAAGTGAATCCATAAGAACGGAAAAATATAAGTATTTTCTTTATATTTCCTATTCTTTTTGAATCCACTTCTGACTTTGGCTCAAAACCTATGCGGAAACTTAGACTAAGGCTAGAATTCCACTAAGGGGGGGGGGGCATCCATTGTTTTTTTTCTGTGAAATAACGCTGTGGCAAGATGTTAGCTGAAAGTCAATAAGGAACTGAAAATGCCATTTTTAATCCTTTTGGTGTTTTTTGTCTTTTTTGGGCTCAGTGGACGATTTTTAAAAAACCTGACAGGCAGGACATGCTGGGATTGTAGTGCTGACTGTATCTAGCAGGGAACAAGGGGCTCAATAATAATGTGATAAAAATATATATTTAATAAAATTCAGCACTATAATTAATAGATAACTTGAACTGCGAACAGTTATCAAACAGCACAATATACATGTTTGATAACTGTCTGCGGGTACCACCGATCCTGCATCATATATCTATAAATTTTCTTCCTTAATTGTATTAAATATAAATATTTATTACATTATTATTGAGCCTCTCAGCCCTGCTCACTTCTGCATCACTCCCTACTAGATAAAGTCAGCAACAAGGGTGTTGCTAGGTCTCCAAAAGACCCAGGGCTTGAGCCCAGTGGTGTCTCTAGCTTTTTTTTTTGTTGGGAGGGGCACACTGGGGGGCCAGGACAAGTAGGAGAACAATTGAAACAACACTACATTTACACATGTATGTTAAGAAATGCTGCGATACTCCATCCAATACCTACATTCACAACATAAAAGGAAAACCCTGCTGTGGGTTTAAAAATGACACAATCACGGACCCTCAAGTTTTTCCCAAGTTAGTGGAGGATGGTTGGTCAGTAGGTAGAAAATCCACAGGAGATTATACACACACAGATCAGCTGCATGAAATCCGCTAATGCTTTTAGTGAGCAAAGCGATTCTAGGATTAGATTTTTTTTTTGTGACATATTGTCCTTTATATTAGTTGCAAATTCTTGTTGATACATGCAGCAGTTTTTGTGAAAATATTGTGAAAATTTGGAAGATTTCAGCCATTTTTTAAAATATGCTTTTTTTTTTTATAGTCTATAGTTTGTGTGGCCATGACTTTTTAATTTTCATCCAACCTCATTGTGTAAGGGATTATTTTTTGCAGGACAAGCTATACTTTTTTTTATTGATATCATAGTTGGGACACATGTTACCTTTTGATAATTTTTATTCCAGTTTTTGGAACAAAATTAGCAAGTCTTGCGTTTTTATGTAGGTTTTTTTGTTTTGTTTTAAATATTGTTTACTGTGCAGTATAACATCATTTTAAAGTAAAAGTCATTATGAATGTGTTAATACCTATAATGCATGTTTTTTTTTTTATTATATTATATATTATTTTATAATATAGGGCTTTATTAGAAAATGGGCATTTATAAAAAAAAAATGTTAACAGAATTTATTGAAAAACATTTTATTTTATCATCTGTTATACTACACAGCAGTACAACTTTACTGCAGTATGGTAGAACTGTTAACATACTCTGACAGTTCGCCTGTATGATCCAGGCTAGGAATGGACTTACAGGTTTCTGTACTGAGAAGACAGGAAGCCATCCATCCACTGGCTTTCTGTTGCCATGGTAACCAGCCAGGTCCCATTGACAATCTTGGGGGAATGTGAACAGTTTTTCCTGGAATGAATGGAGCCTACCCCTCTATGCACAGCCATCGCTTTAATCATTATCTGTGGGACTAGTGGACATTTCTGGGAGCGTACCTTTACACCCTGCATTTTCAAATGAATAAACCAGTGTCTCTTGAGGAATAACATAACAGAAAATTTGACTTCACTTTTTAAACTTATGTTGATAAACAAGTATTGGGTGCAAAATGTGTAATTTTCCCTTACGCTGCTATTCTTTTTATAATCCAAAACTTTTTGGGCAGGTAGTCCGATGACTTGGCCATCTTAAAAATTTCTGACATTGCAATCTTTATAATTATTATTATCTTTATTATTATCTTTATAATTATTAGGTTCAGGTCATCAGGTTATTTTGCCACTTTAGAGCAGTAGGAATGTAGGACTGTTTCAAAATAACATGCTGGAGGCTCAAATTGTGGGTTTTCTTAGAGGGCAATGTAAGTAAATAGGGGGCCATAGCTATAGAGGATAAGCTATTTTAAGGGTAAACTCTAGAAGTGAAGAAATAGGAGGAGATTTATCAAACCTGTTGACAGGAAAAGTTGCCTAGATGTCCATAGCAACCAATCAGATAGCTTCTTTCATTTTGAAAAGGCCTTGTCAAAAATATAAGAAGGGATCTGATTGGTTGTTATGGGGAATCGGGCCACCTTTCCTCTGTACAGGTTTTGAAAAATCTCCTTCATAGTGTTTAGGCAATTAGGTAGCTGTAAGATACTTTAGCACAAGCAGTTAAGTTATTATTGTATTTGATAGTTTATGTATAAGATTATATATAAAACAGGCAGAAGAGTTAAAAGAAAGGCTCACTATGAGGGGTTACCCAATAAATATCATCGAAAAGGCATACAAAAAAGCAGAAATTAAAAACAGGGACGAATTGCTAACTCCTAAACATCAAACGAGGAAAAAACATCAACAGAATAAAAAACACATAGTTTTTTCCTTTGCCAACTCTCCAATCAACCATCTGATCAGGAAAAGCATATTTGATAACTGGTTCTATTTCGAAAATGATGAAGAATTGGAAGAGGAAGCAAAGGAAAAACCAGTCATTACTTTTAGAAAATCTACTACTATAGGAGACATAATTAAAAAGCATAATAAAAAGTGCCAAGGTGAGGGTGACCGCTGGCTGACAAGAATGACACCAAAAGGAAATTTCCCTTGCAGGCATTGCAATTTTTGTAGATTTAACCTGTCTAAAAGATACTTTTCTATAGGCGGTGTCAATATTTTTGTCAATCAGCTCATCACCTGTCAATCCACTCACATAGTGTATTGCCTAATATGTCCTTGTAAGAAATTTTACATAGGAAAAACTAAGCGCAAATTGAATGCACGTGTGAGAGAACATCTCTATTCTCTCCGATCAGGCAAGGGGTCGCCTCGCTTTATCACCCATATGAATGAATGTAATGGCGGTAATAGCGAGGGTCTCAAATTTGCCGGTCTCGAAAGAAAGGAGAATATTCCCGCGGGCACAGATAAACACGCCTACCTATTACGCCGGGAGGCGTTCTGGATCATTAGGCTTAAAGCTATGGGCCCGACGGGAATGAACGACAAACAAGATCTGTCAGCTTTTCTTTGAATCGGCTACCTTTGCAAGGTGGTTTCGTTTTAAGTATTTGACATATACTGTTGTTTAAAAAAAAAATGGTTTGTGTTTTTTTATTGTATGCGCTATATGTATGTGTTTACGGTCACCACGCCCCCTACCTTTTTCAAGACTGTATAAATACTTACCCACCTGAGTAGGTAGGCGTACAACTTATTGGCCGGAAGAAGCCTCAAGCCATGACGCGAAACTAGTCACCTCTGGTGGTGTGCCCCCGCGTCTTGAGAGCGGCTGCTCTAGCTCCCCACGAGAAGTGACCGTATTTTATGTTCCACTTTGCCGGTGTGAATAAAGGACGATAATTTATATTCTGCTACTGGATGGTGAGTGCGACTTCTTTTCTCTTCGTATAAATACAGCAATGTAGGATAGACCTTTTCCTTCCATGTCTATTTATTAAGAAGGGCCTTTATATAAAGGCATCCTCTGGGACACTCTATTGACAATTTAACCTAAATTGTTCTCTTAAGGCAGTTTAATTATATAGCCACATTAGAAATGTATACATGTAGGATGGTTTGAATTGGGAAAATAGGTAAAGGACAAGGAATATATGAAAAGATGGCAGTATATGGCAACTTTACTGCTTTTTTGTTGTTGTTTTTTTTAAGCAAAAGAGGAGCATATAATTGTTAAAAAAGGCTATTTTTGGAGATGGACAGGCAGGCTTGAAGGGGAGAAGGTAGGCCTGTATTTTGAACTTAAAAACTTAAATGGGTTTTTAGGTTCAAAATGTGTAATTTTCTCTTATGCTGCCATCTTTCTAATTTTGAATTTTGAGGTTTCAGGTCATCAGATTGTTTTGTGACTTTAGAGCAGTATCAATGCAGGACTGTTTAGAGAGGGTATGTTGGAGGCTCAAATTGTGGGTTTTCTTAGAGGACAATGTAAGTAAATAGGGGGGCCATAGCTATAGAGGATAAGCTATTTCATTGATAAACGCTAGAAGGGAAGAGATAGGGGGAGATTTATCAAAACATTTTGACAGGAAAAGTTGCCTAGATGTCCATAGCAACCAATCAGATAGCTTCTTTCATTTTGCAAAGGCCTTGTCAAAAATATAACAAGTGATCTGATTGGTTGCTATGGGGAACTAGGCAACCTTTCTTCTGCACCGGTTTTAACAAATCTCCTTGATAGCCTTTAGGCAATTAGGTAGCTAAAAGATTCTTTAGCACAAGCAATTAAGTTATTGTTTTATTTGATAGTTCATGTATAAGATTTCTTACCCACCTCTGTCTATTGTGAGCTTGTGTAATGTTTCAGTGAGGGACTTGGGCCTATTAGTTTTGTTATAGTGGTGTGAATAGTCGGGCTTTTACCAGATGCATCACAAACCTCACTTGTTCACGATGTCTGGTTTTTAAGAGTAAATAAAGGCCAAACATTTTTACCCACTATCTTCTAAAAAAGGTTAGGTCCCTCTGTCGTCTGTTTCTGTCATTATAAAATTGAATGCAATGTAGGATAGACCTTTTCCTTCCATGTCTATTTATTAAGAAGGGCCTTCATATAAGGGCATCCTCTGGGACACTCTACTGACAATTTAACCTCCATTGTTCTCTTAAGGTAGTTTAACTATATAGCCACATTAGAAATGTATGCATGTAGGATGATTTGAATTGGGAAATTAGGTAAAGGACAACAAATATATGAAAAGATGGCAGTATATGGCAACTTTACTTTTTTTTTTTTTTTAAGCAAAAGAGGAGCATATAATTGTTTAAAAAGGATATTTTTGGAGATGGACAGGCAGGCTTGATGGGGAGGAGGTAGGCCTGTATTTTGAACTTAAAAACTTAAATGGGTTTTTGGGTTCAAAATGTGTAAATTTCTCATATGCTGCTATCTTTATAATTTTGAATTTTGAGGTTCAGGTCATCGGATTGTTTTGTGACATTAGAGCAGTATCAATGTTGGACTGTTTAGAGAGGATATGTTGGAGGCTCAAATTGTGGGTTTTCTTAGAGGACAATGTAAGTAAATAGGGGGGCCATAGCTATAGAGGATAAGCTATTTCAAGGGTAAACCCTAGAAGTGAAGAAATAGGGGGATATTTATCAAAACCTTTTGACAGGAAAAGTTGCCTAGATGTCCATAGCAACCAATCAGATAGCTTCTTTCATTTTGCAAAGGCCTTGTCAAAAATATAAGAAGTGATCTGATTGGTTGCTATGGGGGAACTGGGCAACCTTTCCTCTGCACAGGTTTTGACAAATCTCCTTGATAGTCTCGTAGGCAATTAGGTAGCTATAAGATTCTTTAGCACAAGCATTTAAGTTATTATTGTATTTGATAGTTCATGTATAAGATTTCTTACCCACCCCTGTCTATTGTGAGCTTGTGTAATGTTTCAATGAGGGACTTGGGCCTATTAGTTTTGTTATAGTGGTGTGAATAGTTGGGCTTTTACCAGATGCATCACAAACCTCACTTGTGCACGGTGTCTGGTTTTTAAGAGTAAATAAAGGCCAAACATTTTTACCCACTATCTTCTAAAAAAGGTTAGGTCCCTCTGTCGTCTGTTTCTGTCATTATAAAATTGAATGCAATGTAGGATAGACCTTTTCCTTCCATGTCTATTTATTAAGAAGGGCCTTTATATAAGGGCATCCTCTGGGACACTCTACTGACAATTTAACCTCCATTGTTCTCTTAAGGTAGTTTAACTATATAGCCACATTAGAAATGTATGCATGTAGGATGATTTGAATTGGGAAAAAAGGTAAAGGACAACAAATATATGAAAAGATGGCAGTATATGGCAACTTTACTGTGTTTTTTATTTCTTTTAAAGCAAAAGAGGAGCATATAATTGTTTAAAAAGGATATTTTTGGAGATGGACAGGCAGGCTTGATGGGGAGGAGGTAGGCCTGTATTTTGAACTTAAAAACTTAAATGGGTTTTTGGGTTCAAAATGTGTAATTTTCTCATATGCTGCCATCTTTATAATTTAGAATTTTGAGGTTCAGGTCATCGGATTGTTTTGTGACTTTAGAGCAGTATCAATGCTGGACTGTTTGGATAGGATATGTTGGAGGCTCAAATTGTGGGTTTTCTTAGAGGACAATGTAAGTAAATAGGGGGGCCATAGCTATAGAGGATAAGCTATTTCAAGGGTAAACCCTAGAAGTGAAGAGATAGGGGGATATTTATCAAAACCTTTTGGCAGGAAAAGTTGCCTAGATGTCCATAGCAACCAATCAGATAGCTCTTTTCATTTTGCAAAGGCCTTGTCAAAAATATAAGAAGTGATCTGATTGGTTGCTATGGGGGAACTGGGCAACCTTTCTTCTGCACAGGTTTTGACAAATCTCCTTGATAGTCTTTAGGCACTTAGGTAGCTGTAAGATTCTTTAGCACAAGCATTTAAGTTATTATTGTATTTGATAGTTCATGTATAAGATTTCTTACCCACCCCTGTCTATTGTGAGCTTGTGTAATGTTTCAATGAGGAATAGTTATAGTGGTGTGAATAGTTGGGCTTTTACCAGATGCATCACAAACCTCACTTGTGCACGGTGTCTGGTTTTTAAGAGTAAATAAAGGCCAAACATTTTTACCCACTATCTTCTAAAAAAGGTTAGGTCCCTCTGTCGTCTGTTTCTGTCATTATAAAATTGAATGCAATGTAGGATAGACCTTTTCCTTCCATGTCTATTTATTAAGAAGGGCCTTTATATAAGGGCATCCTCTGGGACACTCTACTGACAATTTAACCTCCATTGTTCTCTTAAGGTAGTTTAACTATATAGCCACATTAGAAAAGTATGCATGTAGGATGATTTGAATTGGGAAATTAGGTAAAGGACAACAAATATATGAAAAGATGGCAGTATATGGCAACTTTACTGTTTTTTGTTTGTTTTTTAAAGCAAAAGAGGAGCATATAATTGTTTAAAAAGGATATTTTTGGAGATGGACAGGCAGGCATGATGGGGAGGAGGTAGGCCTGTATTTTGAACTTAAAAACTTAAATGGGTTTTTGGGTTCAAAATGTGTAATTTTCTCATATGCTGCCATCTTTATAATTTTGAATTTTGAGGTTCAGGTCATCGGATTGTTTTGTGACATTAGAGCAGTATCAATGTTGGACTGTTTATAGAGGATATGTTGGAGGCTCAAATTGTGGGTTTTCTTGGAGGACAATGTAAGTAAATAGGGGGGCCATAGCTATAGAGGATTAGCTATTTCATTGGTAAACGCTAGAAGTGAAGAGATAGGGGGAGATTTATCAAAATCTTTTGACAGGAAAAGTTGCCTAGATGTCCATAGCAACCAATCAGATAGCTTCTTTCATTTTGCAAAGGACTTGTCAAAAATATAAGAAGTGATCTGATTGGTTGCTATGGGGGAACTGGGCAACCTTTCCTCTCCACAGGTTTTGACGAATCTCCTTGATAGTCTTTAGGCAATTAGGTAGCTATAAGATTCTTTAGCACAAGCATTTAAGTTATTATTGTATTTGATAGTTCATGTATAAGATTTCTTACCCACCCCTGTCTATTGTGAGCTTGTGTAATGTTTCAATGAGTGACTTGGGCCTATTAGTTTTGTTATAGTGGTGTGAATAGTTGGGCTTTTACCAGATGCATCACAAACCTCACTTGTGCACGGTGTCTGGTTTTTAAGAGTAAATAAAGGCCAAACATTTTTACCCACTATCTTCTAAAAAAGGTTATGTCCCTCTGTCGTCTGTTTCTGTCATTATAAAATTGAATGCAATGTAGGATAGACCTTTTCCTTCCATGTCTATTTATTAAGAAGGGCCTTTATATAAGGGCATCCTCTGGGACACTCTACTGACAATTTAACCTCCATTGTTCTCTTAAGGTAGTTTAACTATTTAGCCACATTAGAAATGTATGCATGTAGGATGATTTGAATTGGGAAATTAGGTAAAGGACAACAAAGATATGAAAAGATGGCAGTATATGGCAACTTTACTGTTTTTTGTTATTTTTTTTTAAAGCAAAAGAGGAACATATAATTGTTTAAAAAGGATATTTTTGGAGATGGACAGGCAGGCTTGATGGGGAGGAGGTAGGCCTGTATTTTGAACTTAAAAACTTAAATGGGTTTTTGGGTTCAAAATGTGTAATTTTCTCATATGCTGCCATCTTTATAATTTTGAATTTTGAGGTTCAGGTCATCGGATTGTTTTGTGACATTAGAGCAGTATCAATGTTGGACTGTTTAGAGAGGATATGTTGGGGGCTCAAATTGTGGGTTTTCTTGGAGGACAATGTAAGTAAATAGGGGGGCCATAGCTATAGAGGATAAGCTATTTCAAGGGTAAACCCTAGAAGTGAAGAGATAGGGGGATATTTATCAAAACCTTTTGACAGGAAAAGTTGCCTAGATGTCCATAGCAACCAATCAGATAGCTTCTTTCATTTTGCAAAGTCCTTGTCAAAAATATAAGAAGTGATCTGATTGGTTGCTATGGGGGAACTGGGCAACCTTTCCTCTGCACAGGTTTTGACAAATCTCCTTGATAGTCTTTAGGCAATTAGGTAGCTATAAGATTCTTTAGCACAAGCATTTAAGTGATTATTGTATTTGATAGTTCATGTATAAGATTTCTTACCCACCCCTGTCTATTGTGAGCTTGTGCAATGTTTCAGTGAGGGACTTGGGCCTATTAGTTTTGTTATAGTGGTGTGAATAGTTGGGCTTTTACCAGATGCATCACAAACCTCACTTGTGCACGATGTCTGGTTTTTAAGAGTAAATAAAGGCCAAACATTTTTACCCACTATCTTCTAAAAAAGGTTAGATCCCTCTATCGTCTGTTTCTGTCATTATAAAATTGAATGCAATGTAGGATAGACCTTTTCCTTCCATGTCTATTTATTAAGAAGGGCCTTTATATAAGGGCATCCTCTGGGACACTCTACTGACAATTTAACCTCCATTGTTCTCTTAAGGTAGTTTAACTATATAGCCACATTAATAATGTATGCATGTAGGATGGTTTGAATTGGGAAAATAGGTAAAGGACAACAAATATATGAAAAGATGGCAGTATATGGCAACTTTACTGTTTTTTTTTTTTTTTTAAAGCAAAAGAGGAGCATATAATTGTTTAAAAAGGATTTTTTTGGAGATGGACAGGCAGGCTTGATGGGGAGGAGGTAGGCCTGTATTTTGAACTTAAAAACTTAAATGGGTTTTTGGGTTCAAAATGTGTAATTTTCTCATATGCTGCCATCTTTATAATTTTGAATTTTGAGGTTCAGGTCATCGGATTGTTTTGTGACATTAGAGCAGTATCAATGTTGGACTGTTTAGAGAGGATATGTTGGGGGCTCAAATTGTGGGTTTTCTTGGAGGACAATGTAAGTAAATAGGGGGGCCATAGCTATAGAGGATAAGCTATTTCAAGGGTAAACGCTAGAAGTGAAGAGATAGGGGGAGATTTATCAAAATCTTTTGACAGGAAAAGTTGCCTAGATGTCCATAGCAACCAATCAGATAGCTTCTTTCATTTTGCAAAGGCCTTGTCAAAAATATAAGAAGTGATCTGATTGGTTGCTATGGGGGAACTGGGCAACCTTTCCTCTGCACAGGTTTTGACAAATCTCCTTGATAGTCTTTAGGCAATTAGGTAGCTATAAGATTCTTTAGCACAAGCATTTAAGTGATTATTGTATTTGTTAGTTCATGTATAAGATTTCTTACCCACCCCTGTCTATTGTGAGCTTGTGTAATGTTTCAATGAGGGAATTGGGCCAATTAGTTTTGTTATAGTGGTGTGAATAGTTAGGCTTTTACCAGATGCATCACAAACCTCACTTGTGCACAGTGTCTGGTTTTTAAGAGTAAATAAAGGCCAAACATTTTTACCCACTATCTTCTAAAAAAGGTTAGGTCCCTCTATCGTCTGTTTCTGTCATTATAAAATTGAATGCAATGTAGGATAGACCTTTTCCTTCCATGTCTATTTATTAAGAAGGTCCTTTATATAAGGGCATCCTCTGGGACACTCTACTGACAATTTAACCTCCATTGTTCTCTTAAGGTAGTTTAACTATATAGCCACATTAGAAATGTATGCATGTAGGAAGGTTTGAATTTGGAAAATAGGTAAATGACAACAAATATATGAAAAGATGGCAGTATATGGCAATTTTACTGTTTGTTTTTTTTTTAAAGCAAAAGAGGATCATATAATTGTTTAAAAAGGCTATTTTTGGAGATGGACAAGCAGGCTTGATGGGGAGGAGGTAGGCCTGTGTTTTGAACTTAAAAACTTAAATGGGTTTTTGGGTTCAAAATGTGTCATTTTCTCATATGCTGCCATCTTTATAATTTTGAATTTTGAGGTTTCAGGTCATCAGATTGTTTTGTGACTTTAGAGCAGTATCAATGCAGGACTGTTTAGAGACGGTATGTTGAAGGCTCAAATTGTGGGTTTTCTTAGAGGGCAATGTAAGTAAATAGGGGGGCCATAGCTATAGAGGATAAGCTATTTCATTGATAAACGCTAGAAGTGAAGAGATAGGGGGAGATTTATCAAAACCTTTTGACAGGAAAAGTTGCCTAGATGTCCATAGCAACCAATCAGATAGCTTCTTTCATTTTACAAAGGCCTTGTCAAAAATATAAGAAGGGATCTGATTGGTTGCTATGGGGAACTGGGCAACCTTTCCTCTGCACAGGTTTTGACAAATCTCCTTGATAGTCTTTAGGCAATTAGGTAGCTATAAGATTCTTTGGCACAAGCATTTAAGTTATTATTGTATTTGATAGTTCATGTATAAGATTTCTTACCCACCCCTGTCTATTGTGAGCTTGTGTAATGTTTCAATGAGGGACTTAGGCCTATTAGTTGTGTTATAGTGGTGTGAATAGTCGGGCTTTTACCAGATGCATCACAAACCTCACTTGTTCACGATGTCTGGTTTTTAAGAGTAAATAAAGGCCAAACATTTTTACCCACTATCTTCTAAAAAAGGTTAGGTCCCTCTGTCGTCTGTTTCTGTCATTATAAAATTGAATGCAATGTAGGATAGACCTTTTCCTTCCATGTCTATTTATTAAGAAGGGCCTTCATATAAGGGCATCCTCTGGGACACTCTACTGACAATTTAACCTCCATTGTTCTCTTAAGGTAGTTTAACTATATAGCCACATTAGAAATGTATGCATGTAGGATGATTTGAATTGGGAAATTAGGTAAAGGACAACAAATATATGAAAAGATGGCAGTATATGGCAACTTTACTTTTTTTTTTTTTTTAAGCAAAGGGGGAGCATATAATTGTTTAAAAAGGATATTTTTGGAGATGGACAGGCAGGCTTGATGGGGAGGAGGTAGGCCTGTATTTTGAACTTAAAAACTTAAATGGGTTTTTGGGTTCAAAATGTGTAATTTTCTCATATGCTGCCATCTTTATAATTTTGAATTTTGAGGTTCAGGTCATCGGATTGTTTTGTGACATTAGAGCAGTATCAATGTTGGACTGTTTAGATAGGATATGTTGGAGGCTCAAATTGTGGGTTTTCTTAGAGGACAATGTAAGTAAATAGGGGGGCCATAGCTATAGAGGATAAGCTATTTCAAGGGTAAACCCTAGAAGTGAAGAGATAGGGGGATATTTATCAAAACCTTTTGACAGGAAAAGTTGCCTAGATGTCCATAGCAACCAATCAGATAGCTTCTTTCATTTTGCAAAGGCCTTGTCAAAAATATCAGAAGTGATCTGATTGGTTGCTATGAGGGAACTGGGCAACCTTTCCTCTGCACAGGTTTTGACAAATCTCCTTGATAGTCTTTAGGCAATTAGGTAGCTATAAGATTCTTTAGCACAAGCATTTAAGTTATTATTGTATTTGATAGTTCATGTATAAGATTTCTTACCCACCCCTGTCTATTGTGAGCTTGTGTAATGTTTCAGTGAGGGACTTGGGCCTATTAGTTTTGTTCTAGTGGTGTGAATAGTTGGGCTTTAACCAGATGCATCACAAACCTCACTTGTGCACGGTGTCTGGTTTTTAAGAGTAAATAAAGGCCAAACATTTTTACCCACTATCTTCTAAAAAAGGTTAGGTCCCTCTGTCGTCTGTTTCTGTCATTATAAAATTGAATGTAACGTAGGATAGACCTTTTCCTTCCATGTCTATTTATTAAGAAGGGCCTTCATATAAGGGCATCCTCTGGGACACTCTACTGACAATTTAACCTCCATTGTTCTCTTAAGGTAGTTTAACTATATAGCCACATTAGAAATGTATGCATGTAGGATGATTTGAATTGGGAAATTAGGTAAAGGACAACAAATATATGAAAAGATGGCAGTATATGGCAACTTTACTTTTTTTTTTTTTTTTTAAGCAAAGGGGGAGCATATAATTGTTTAAAAAGGATATTTTTGGAGATGGACAGGCAGGCTTGATGGGGAGGAGGTAGGCCTGTATTTCGAACTTAAAATCTTAAATGGATTTTTGGGTTCAAAATGTGTAATTTTCTCTTATGCTGCCATCTTTATAATTTTGAATTTTGAGGTTCAGGTCATCGGATTGTTTTGTGACATTAGAGCAGTATCAATGTTGGACTGTTTAGATAGGATATGTTGGAGGCTCAAATTGTGGGTTTTCTTAGAGGACAATGTAAGTAAATAGGGGGGCCATAGCTATAGAGGATAAGCTATTTCAAGGGTAAACCCTAGAAGTGAAGAGATAGGGGGATATTTATCAAAACCTTTTGACAGGAAAAGTTGCCTAGATGTCCATAGCAACCAATCAGATAGCTTCTTTCATTTTGCAAAGGCCTTGTCAAAAATATAAGAAGTGATCTGATTGGTTGCTATGGGGAACTGGGCAACCTTTCCTCTGCACAGGTTTTGACAAATCTCCTTGATAGTCTTTAGGCAATTAGGTAGCTATAAGATTCTTTAGCACAAGCATTTAAGTTATTATTGTATTTAATAGTTCATGTATAAGATTTCTTACCCACCCCTGTCTATTGTGAGCATGTGTAATGTTTCAGTGAGGGACTTGGGCCTATTAGTTTTGTTATAGTGGTGTGAATAGTTGGGCTTTTACCAGATGCATCACTAACCTCACTTGTACACGGTGTCTGGTTTTTAAGAGTAAATAAAGGCCAAACATTTTTACCCACTATCTTCTAAAAAAGGTTAGGTCCCTCTGTCGTCTGTTTCTGTCATTATAAAATTGAAGGCAATGTAGGATAGACCTTTTCCTTCCATGTCTATTTATTAAGAAGGGCCTTTATATAAGGGCATCCTCTGGGAAACTCTACTGACAATTTAACCTCCATTGTTCTCTTAAGGTAGTTTAACTATATAGCCACATTAGAAATGTATGCATGTAGGATGATTTGAATTGGGAAATTAGGTAAAGAACAACAAATATATGAAAAGATGGCAGTATATGGCAACTTTACTTTTTTTTTTAAAGCAAAAGAGGAGCATATAATTGTTTAAAAAGGATATTTTTGGAGATGGACAGGCAGGCTTGATGGGGAGGAGGTAGGCCTGTATTTTGAACTTAAAAACTTAAATGGGTTTTTGGGTTCAAAATGTGTAATTTTCTCATATGCTGCCATCTTTATAATTTTGAATTTTGAGGTCTCAGGTCATCAGATTGTTTTGTGACTTTAGAGCAGTATCAATGCAGGACTATTTAGAGAGGGTATGTTGGAGGCTCAAATTGTGGGTTTTCTTAGAGAACAATGTAAGTAAATAGGGGGGCCATAGCTAGAGAGGAGAAGCTATTTCATTGATAAACGCTAGAAGGGAAGAGATAGGGGGAGATTTATCAAAACCTTTTGACAGGAAAAGTTGCCTAGATGTCCATAGCAACCAATCAGATAGCTTCTTTCATTTTGCAAAGGCCTTGTCAAAAATATAACAAGTGATCTGATTGGTTGCTATGGGGAACTAGGCAACCTTTCTTCTGCTCGGTTTTAACAAATCTCCTTGATAGCCTTTAGGCAATTAGGTAGCTAAAAGATTCTTTAGCACAAGCAATTAAGTTATTGTTTTATTTGATAGTTCATGTATAAGATTTCTTACGCACCTCTGTCTATTGTGAGCTTGTGTAATGTTTCAATGAGGGACTTAGGCCTATTAGTTGTGTTATAGTGGTGTGAATAGTTGGGCTTTTACCAGATGCATCACAAACCTCACTTGTTCACGATGTCTGGTTTTTAAGAGTAAATAAAGGCCAAACATTTTTACCCACTATCTTCTAAAAAAAAGGTTAGGTCCCTCTGTCGTCTGTTTCTGTCATTATAAAATTGAATGCAATGTAGGAAAGACCTTTTCCTTCCATGTCTATTTATTAAGAAGGGCCTTTATATAAGGGCATCCTCTGAGACACTATATTCAGACAATTTAACCTCCATTAATCTCTTAAGGTAGTTTAACTATATAGCCACATTAGAAATTTATGCATGTAGGATGGTTTGAATTGGGAAAATAGGTAAATGACAACAAATATATGAAAAGATGGCAGTATATGGCAATTTTACAGTTTTTTTTTTTTTAAAGCAAAAGAGGATCATATAATTGTTTATAAAGGCTATTTTTGGAGATGGACAGGCAGGCTTGATGGGGAGGAGGTAGGCCTGTGTTTTGAACTTAAAAACTTAAATGGGTTTTTGGGTTCAAAATGTGTAATTTTCTCATATGCTGCCATCTTTATAATTTTGAATTTTGAGGTTCAGGTCATCGGATTGTTTTGTGACATTAGAGGAGTATCAATGTTGGACTGTTTAGATAGGATATATTGGAGGCTCAAATTGTGGGTTTTCTTAGAGGACAATCTAAGTAAATAGGGAGGCCATAGCTATAGAGGATTAGCTATTTCAAGGGTAAATGCTAGAAGTGAAGAGATAGGGGGAGATTTATCAAAACCTTTTGACAGGAAAAGTTGCCTAGATGTCCATAGCAACCCATCAGATAGCTTCTTTCATTTTGCAAAGGCCTTGTTAAAAATATAAGACGGGATCTGATTGGTTGCTATGGGGAACTGGGCAACCTTTCCTCTGCACAGGTTTTGACAAATCTCCCTGATAGTTTTTAGGCAATTAGGTAGCTATAAGATTCTTTAGCACAAGCAATTAAGTTATTGTTTTATTTGATAGTTCATGTATAAGATTTCTTACCCACCTCTGTCTATTGTGAGCTTGTGTGATGTTTCAATGAGGGACTTGGGCCTATTAGTTTTTTTATAGTGGTGTGAATAGTTGGGCTTTCACCAGATGCATCACAAACCTCACTTGTGCACGATGTCTGGTTTTTAAGAGTAAATAAAGGCCAAACATTTTTACCCACTATCTTCTAAAAAAGGTTAGGTCCCTCTATCGTCTGTTTCTGTCATTATAAAATTGAATGCAATGTAGGATAGACCTTTTCCTTCCATGTCTATTTATTAAGAAGGGCCCTTATATAAGGACATTCTCTGGGACATTGTACTGACAATTTAACCTCCATTGTTCTCTTAAGGTAGTTTAACTATATAGCCACATTAAAAATGTATGCATGTAGGATGGTTTGAATTGGGAAAAAAGGTAAAGAACAACAAATATATGAAAAGATGGCAGTATATGGCAAATTTACTGTTTTTTCTTTTAAAGCAAAAGAGGAGCATATAATTGTTTAAAAAGGATATTTTTGGAGATGGACAGGCAGGCTTGATGGGGTGGAGGTAGGCCTGTATTTTGAACTTAAAAACTTAAATGGGTTTTTGGGTTCAAAATGTGTAATTTTCTCATATGCTGCCATCTTTATAATTTTGAATTTTGAGGTTCAGGTCATCGGATTGTTTTGTGACATTAGAGCAGTATCAATGTTGGACTATTTAGATAGGATATGTTGGAGGCTCAAATTGTGGGTTTTCTTAGAGGACAATGTAAGTAAATAGGGGGGCCATAGCTATAGAGGATAAGCTATTTCAAGGGTAAACCCTAGAAGTGAAGAGATAGGGGGATATTTATCAAAACCTTTTGACAGGAAAAGTTGCCTAGATGTCCATAGCAACCAATCAGATAGCTTTTTTCATTTTGCAAAGGCCTTGTCAAAAATATAAGAAGTGATCTGATTGGTTGCTATGGGGGAACTGGGCAACCTTTCCTCTGCAAAGGTTTTGACAAATCTCCTTGAAAGTCTTTAGGCAATTAGGTAGCTATAAGATTCTTTAGCACAAGCATTTAAGTTATTATTGTATTTGATAGTTCATGTATAAGATTTCTTACCCACCCATATTTCTTACCCACCCCTGTCTATTGTGAGCTTGTGTAATGTTTCAGTGAGGGACTTGGGCCTATTAGTTTTGTTATAGTGGTGTGAATAGTTGGGCTTTTACCAGATGCATCACAAACCTCACTTGTGCACGATTTCTGGTTTTTAAGAGTAAATAAAGGCCAAACATTTTTACCCACTATCTTCTAAAAAATTTTATGTCCCTCTGTCGTCTGTTTCTGTCATTATAAAATTGAATGCAATGTAGGATAGACCTTTTCCTTCCATGTCTATTTATTAAGAAGGGCCTTTATATAAGGGCATCCTCTGGGACACTCTACTGACAATTTAACCTCCATTGTTCTCTTAAGGTAGTTTAACTATATAGCCACATTAGAAATGTATGCATGTAGGATGATTTGAATTGGGAAATTAGGTAAAGGACAACAAATATATGAAAAGATGGCAGTATATGGCAACTTTACTTTTTTTTTTATAAAGCAAAAGAGGAGCATATAATTGTTTAAAAAGGATATTTTTGGAGATGGACAGGCAGGCTTGATGGGGAGGAGGTAGGCCTGTATTTTGAACTTAAAAACTTAAATGGGTTTTTGGGTTCAAAATGTGTAATTTTCTCATATGCTGCCTCTTTATAATTTTGAATTTTGAGGTTCAGGTCATCGGATTGTTTTGTGACATTAGAGCAGTATCAAAGTTGGACTGTTTAGATAGGATATGTTGGAGGCTCAAATTGTGGGTTTTCTTAGAGGACAATGTAAGTAAATAGGGGGGCCATAGCTATAGAGGATAAGCTATTTCAAGGGTAAACCCTAGAAGTGAAGAAATAGGGGGAGATTTATCAAAACCTTTTGACAGGAAAAGTTGCCTAGATGTCCATAGCAACCAATCAGATAGCTTCTTTCATTTTGCAAAGGCCTTGTCAAAAATATAAGAAGTGATCTGATTGGTTGCTATGGGGGAACTGGGCAACCTTTCTTCTGCACAGGTTTTGACAAATCTCCTTGATAGTCTTTAGGCAATTAGGTAACTATAAGATTCTTTAGCACAAGCATTTAAGTTATTATTGTATTTGATAGTTCATGTATAAGATTTCTTACCCACCCCTGTCTATTGTGAGATTGTGTAATGTTTCAGTGAGGGACTTGGGCCTATTAGTTTCGTTATAGTGGTGTGAATAGTTGGGCTTTTACCAGATGCATCACTAACCTCACTTGTGCACGGTGTCTGGTTTTTAAGAGTAAATAAAGGCCAAACATTTTTACCCACTATCTTCTAAAAAAGGTTAGGTCCCTCTGTCGTCTGTTTCTGTCATTATAAAATTGAATGCAATGTAGGATAGACCTTTTCCTTCCATGTCTATTTATTAAGAAGGGCCTTTATATAAGGGCATCCTCTGGGACACTCTACTGACAATTTAACCTCCATTGTTCTCTTAAGGTAGTTTAACTAAATAGCCACATTAGAAATGTATGCATGTAGGATGGTTTGAATTGGGAAAATAGGTAAATGACAACAAATAAATGAAAAGATGGCAGTATATGGCAATTTTACTGTTTGGTTTTTTTTAAAGCAAAAGAGGATCATATAATTGTTTAAAAAGGCTATTTTTGGAGATGGACAGGCAGGCTTGATGGGGAGGAGGTAGGCCTGTGTTTTGAACTTAAAAACTTTAATGGGTTTTTGGGTTCAAAATGTGTAATTTTCTCATATGCTGCCATCTTTATAATTTTGAATTTTGAGGTTCAGGTCATCGGATTATTTTGTGACATTAGAAGAGTATCAATGTTGGACTGTTTAGATAGGATATATTGGAGGCTCAAATTGTGGGTTTTCTTAGAGGACAATGTAAGTAAATAGGGGGGCCATAGCTATAGAGGATAAGCTATTTCAAGGGTAAACGCTAGAAGTGAAGAGATAGGGGGAGATTTATCAAAACCTTTTGACAGGAAAAGTTGCCTAGATGTCCATAGCAACCCATCAGATAGCTTCTTTCATTTTGCAAAGGCCTTGTTAAAAATATAAGACGGGATCTGATTGGTTGCTATGGGGAACTGGGCAACCTTTCCTCTGCACAGGTTTTGACAAATCTCCCTGATAGTTTTTAGGCAATTAGGTAGCTATAAGATTCTTTAGCACAAGCAATGAAGTTATTGTTTTATTTGATAGTTCATGTATAAGATTTCTTACCCACCTCTGTCTATTGTGAGCTTGTGTGATGTTTCAATGAGGGACTTGGGCCTATTAGTTTTTTTTATAGTGGTGTGAATAGTTGGGCTTTTACCAGATGCATCACAAACCTCACTTGTGCACGATGTCTGGTTTTTAAGAGTAAATAAAGGCCAAACATTTTTACCCACTATCTTCTAAAAAAGGTTAGGTCCCTCTATCGTCTGTTTCTGTCATTATAAAATTGAATGCAATGTAGGATAGACCTTTTCCTTCCATGTCTATTTATTAAGAAGGGCCTTTATATAAGGACATCCTCTGGGACACTCTACTGACAATTTAACCTCCATTGTTCTCTTACGGTTGTTTAACTATATAGCCACATTAGAAATGTATGCATGTAGGATGGTTTGAATTGGGAAAAAAGGTAAAGGACAACAAATATATGAAAAGATGGCAGTATATGGCAACTTTACTGTTTTTTTTTTCAAAGCAAAAGAGGAGCATATAATTGTTTAAAAAGGATATTTTTGGAGATGGACAGGCAGGCTTGATGGGGAGGAGGTAGGCCTGTATTTTGAACTTAAAAACTTAAATGGGTTTTTGGGTTCAAAATGTGTAATTTTCTCATATGCTGCCATCTTTATAATTTTGAATTTTGAGGTTCAGGTCATCGGATTGTTTTGTGACATTAGAGCAGTATCAATGTTGGACTGTTTAGATAGGATATATTGGAGGCTCAAATTGTGGGTTTTCTTGGAGGACAATGTAAGTAAATAGGGGGGCCATAGCTATAGAGGATAAGCTATTTCAAGGGTAAATGCTAGAAGTGAAGAGATAGGGGGAGATTTATCAAAACCTTTTGACAGGAAAAGTTGCCTAGATGTCCATAGCAACCCATCAGATAGCTTCTTTCATTTTGCAAATTCCTTGTCAAAAATATAAGAAGGGATCTGATTGATTGCTATGGGGAACTGGGCAACCTTTCCTCTGCAAAGGTTTTGACAAATCTCCTTGATAGTCTTTAGGCAATTAGGTAGCTATAAGATTCTTTAGCACAAGCATTTAAGTTATTATTGTATTTGATAGTTCATGTATAAGATTTCTTACCCACCCCTGTCTATTGTGAGCTTGTGTAATGTTTCAGTGAGGAACTTGGGCCTATTAGTTTTGTTATAGTGGTGTGAATAGTTGGGCTTTTACCAGATGCATCACTAACCTCACTGGTGCATGGTGTCTGGTTTTTAAGAGTAAATAAAGGCCAAACATTTTTACCCACTATATTCTAAAAAAGGTTAGGTCCCTCTGTCATCTGTTTCTGTCATTATAAAATTGAATGCAATGTAGGATAGACCTTTTCCTTCCATGTCTATTTATTAAGAAGGGTCTTTATATAAGGGCATCCTCTGGGACACTCTACTGACAATTTAACCTCCATTGTTCTCTTAAGGTAGTTTAACTATATAGCCACATTAGAAATGTATGCATGTAGGATGATTTGAATTGGGAAATTAGGTAAAGGACAACAAATATATGAAAAGATGGCAGTATATGGCAACTTTACTTTTTTTTTTATAAAGCAAAAGAGGAGCATATAATTGTTTAAAAAGGATATTTTTGGAGATGGACAGGCAGGCTTGATGGGGAGGAGGTAGGCCTGTATTTTGAACTTAAAAACTTAAATGGGTTTTTGGGTTCAAAATGTGTAATTTTCTCATATGCTGCCATCTTTATAATTTTGAATTTTGAGGTTCAGGTCATCGGATTGTTTTGTGACATTAGAGCAGTATCAATGTTGGACTGTTTAGATAGGATATGTTGGAGGCTCAAATTGTGGGTTTTCTTAGAGGACAATGTAAGTAAATAGGGGGGCCATAGCTATAGAGGATAAGCTATTTCAAGGGTAAACCCTAGAAGTGAAGAAATAGGGGGAGATTTATCAAAACCTTTTGACAGGAAAAGTTGCCTAGATGTCCATAGCAACCAATCAGATAGCTTCTTTCATTTTGCAAAGGCCTTGTCAAAAATATAAGAAGTGATCTGATTGGTTGCTATGGGGGAACTGGGCAACCTTTCTTCTGCACAGGTTTTGACAAATCTCCTTGATAGTCTTTAGGCAATAAGGTAACTATAAGATTCTTTAGCACAAGCAATGAAGTTATTGTTTTATTTGATAGTTCATGTATAAGATTTCTTACCCACCTCTGTCTATTGTGAGCTTGTGTGATGTTTCAATGAGGGACTTGGGCCTATTAGTTTTTTTTATAGTGGTGTGAATAGTTGGGCTTTTACCAGATGCATCACAAACCTCACTTGTGCACGATGTCTGGTTTTTAAGAGTAAATAAAGGCCAAACATTTTTACCCACTATCTTCTAAAAAAGGTTAGGTCCCTCTATCGTCTGTTTCTGTCATTATAAAATTGAATGCAATGTAGGATAGACCTTTTCCTTCCATGTCTATTTATTAAGAAGGGCCTTTATATAAGGACATCCTCTGGGACACTCTACTGACAATTTAACCTCCATTGTTCTCTTACGGTTGTTTAACTATATAGCCACATTAGAAATGTATGCATGTAGGATGGTTTGAATTGGGAAAAAAGGTAAAGGACAACAAATATATGAAAAGATGGCAGTATATGGCAACTTTACTGTTTTTTTTTTCAAAGCAAAAGAGGAGCATATAATTGTTTAAAAAGGATATTTTTGGAGATGGACAGGCAGGCTTGATGGGGTGGAGGTAGGCCTGTATTTTGAACTTAAAAACTTAAATGGGTTTTTGGGTTCAAAATGTGTAATTTTCTCATATGCTGCCATCTTTATAATTTTGAATTTTGAGGTTCAGGTCATCGGATTGTTTTGTGACATTAGAGCAGTATCAATGTTGGACTGTTTAGATAGGATATATTGGAGGCTCAAATTGTGGGTTTTCTTGGAGGACAATGTAAGTAAATAGGGGGGCCATAGCTATAGAGGATAAGCTATTCAAGGGTAAATGCTAGAAGTGAAGAGATAGGGGGAGATTTATCAAAACCTTTTGACAGGAAAAGTTGCCTAGATGTCCATAGCAACCCATCAGATAGCTTCTTTCATTTTGCAAATTCCTTGTCAAAAATATAAGAAGGGATCTGATTGATTGCTATGGGGAACTGGGCAACCTTTCCTCTGCACAGGTTTTGACAAATCTCCCTGATAGTCTTTAGGCAATTAGGTAGCTATAAGATTCTTTAGTTCATGTATAAGATTTCTTACCCACCCCTGTCTATTGTGAGCTTGTGTAATGTTTCAGTGAGGGACTTGGGCCTATTAGTTTTGTTATAGTGGTGTGAATAGTTGGGCTTTTACCAGATGCATCACAAACCTCACTTGTGCACGATGTCTGGTTTTTAAGAGTAAATAAAGGCCAAACATTTTTACCCACTATCTTCTAAAAATTTTTAGGTCCCTCTGTCGTCTGTTTCTGTCATTATAAAATTGAATGCAATGTAGGATAGACCTTTTCCTTTCATGTCTATTTATTAAGAAGGGCCTTTATATAAGGGCATCCTCTGGGACACTCTACTGACAATTTAACCTCCATTGTTCTCTTAAGGTAGTTTAACTATATAGCCACATTAGAAATGTATGCATGTAGGATGATTTGAATTGTAAAATTAGGTAAAGGACAACAAATATATGAAAAGATGGCAGTATATGGCAACTTTCCTTTTTTTTTTTTTTTTTTTTTTAAAGCAAAAGAGGAGCATATAATTGTTTAAAAAGGATATTTTTGGAGATGGACAGGCAGGCTTGATGGGGAGGAGGTAGGCCTGTATTTTGAACTTAAAAACTTAAATGGGTTTTTGGGTTCAAAATGTGTAATTTTCTCAAATGCTGCCATCTTTATAATTTCGAATTTTGAGGTTCAGGTCATCGGATTGTTTTGTGACATTAGAGCAGTATCAATGTTGGACTGTTTAGATAGGATATGTTGGAGGCTCAAATTGTGGGTTTTCTTAGAGGACAATGTAAGTAAATAGGGGGGCCATAGCTATAGAGGATAAGCTATTTCAAGGGTAAACCCTAGAAGTGAAGAAATAGGGGGATATTTATCAAAACCTTTTGACAGGAAAAGTTGCCTAGATGTCCATAGCAACCAATCAGATAGCTTCTTTCATTTTGCAAAGGCCTTGTCAAAAATATAAGAAGTGATCTGATTGGTTGCTATGGGGGAACTGGGCAACCTTTCTTCTGCACCGGTTTTGACAAATCTCCTTGATAGTCTTTAGGCAATTAGGTAGCTATAAGATTCTTTAGCACAAGCATTTAAGTTATTATTGTATTTCATAGTTCATGTATAAGATTTCTTACCCACCCCTGTCTATTGTGAGCTTGTGTAATGTTTCAATGAGGAACTTGGGCCTATTAGTTTTGTTATAGAGCTGTGAATAGTTGGGCTTTAACCAGATGCATCACAAACCTCACTTGTGCACGATGTCTGGTTTTTAAGAGTAAATAAAGGCCAAACATTTTTACCCTCTATCTTCTAAAAAAGGTTAGGTCCCTCTGTCGTCTGTTTCTGTCATTATAAAATTGAATGCAATGTAGGATAGACCTTTTCCTTCCATGTCTATTTCTTAAGAAGGGCCTTTATATAAGGGCATCCTCTGGGACACTCTACTGACAATTTAACCTCCATTGTTCTCTTAAGGTAGTTTAACTATATAGCCAAATTAGAAATGTATGCATGTAGGATGATTTGAATTGGGAAATTAGGTAAAGGACAACAAATATATGAAAAGATGGCAGTATATGGCAACTTTACTTTTTTTTTTTTATAAAGCAAAAGAGGAGCATATAATTGTTTAAAAAGGATATTTTTGGAGATGGACAGGCAGGCTTGATGGGGAGGAGGTAGGCCTGTATTTTGAACTTAAAAACTTAAATGGGTTTTTGGGTTCAAAATGTGCAATTTTCTCATATGCTGCCATCTTTATAATTTTGAATTTTGAGGTTCAGGTCATCGGATTGTTTTGTGACATTAGAGCAGTATCAATGTTGGAATGTTTAGATAGGATATGTTTGAGGCTCAAATTGTGGGTTTTCTTAGAGGAAAATGTAAGTAAATAGGGGGGCCATAGCTATAGAGGATAAGCTATTTCAAGGGTAAACCCTAGAAGTGAAGAAATGGGGGGAGATTTATCAAAACCTTTTGACATGAAAAGTTGAATAGATGTCCATAGCAACCAATCAAATAGCTTCTTTCATTTTGCAAAGGCCTTGTAAAAAATATAAGAAGTGATCTGATTGGTTGCTATGGGGAACTGGGCAACCTTTCCTCTGCACAGGTTTTGACAAATCTCCTTGATAGTCTTTAGGCAATTAGGTAACTATAAGATTATTTAGCACAAGCATTTAAGTTATTATTGTATTTGATAGTTCATGTATAAGATTTCTTACCCACCCCTGTCTATTGTGAGCTTGTGTAATGTTTCAGTGAGGGACTTGGGCCTATTAGTTTCGTTATAGTGGTGTGAATAGTTGGGCTTTTACCAGATGCATCACAAACCTCACTTGTGCACGATGTCTGGTTTTTAAGAGTAAATAAAGGCCAAACATTTTTACCCTCTATCTTCTAAAAAAGGTTAGGTCCCTCTGTCGTCTGTTTCTGTCATTATAAAATTGAATGCAATGTAGGATAGACCTTTTCCTTCCATGTCTATTTCTTAAGAAGGGCCTTTATATAAGGGCATCCTCTGGGACACTCTACTGACAATTTAACCTCCATTGTTCTCTTAAGGTAGTTTAACTATATAGCCACATTAGAAATGTATGCATGTAGGATGGTTTGAATTGGGAAATTAGGTAAAGGACAACAAATATATGAAAAGATGGCAGTACATGGCAACTTTACTTTTTTTTTTTTTTTAAAGCAAAAGAGGAGCATATAATTGTTTAAAAAGGATATTTTTGGAGATGGACAGGCAGGCTTGATGGGGAGGAGGTAGGCCTGTATTTTGAACTTAAAAACTTAAATGGGTTTTTGGGTTCAAAATGTGTAATTTTCTCATATGCTGCCATCTTTATAATTTAGAATTTTGAGGTTCAGGTCATCGGATTGTTTAGTGACATTAGAGCAGTATCAATGTTGGACTGTTTAGATAGGATATGTTGGAGGCTCAAATTGTGGGTTTTCTTAGAGGACAATGTAAGTAAATAGGGGGGCCATAGCTATAGAGGATAAGCTATTTCAAGGGTAAACCCTAGAAGTGAAGAAATAGGGGGAGATTTATCAAAACCTTTTGACATGAAAAGTTGAATAGATGTCCATAGCAACCAATCAGATAGCTTCTTTCATTTTGCAAAGGCCTTGTAAAAAATATAAGAAGTGATCTGATTGGTTGCTATGGGGAACTGGGCAACCTTTCCTCTGCACAGGTTTTGACAAATCTCCTTGATAGTCTTTAGGCAATTAAGTAACTATAAGAATATTTAGCACAAGCATTTAAGTTATTATTGTATTTGATAGTTCATGTATAAGATTTCTTACCCACCCCTGTCTATTGTGAGCTTGTGTAATGTTTCAGTGAGGGACTTGGGCCTATTAGTTTCGTTATAGTGGTGTGAATAGTTGGGCTTTTACCAGATGCATCACTAACCTCACTTGTGCACGGTGTCTGGTTTTTAAGAGTAAATAAAGGCCAAACATTTTTACCCACTATCTTCTAAAAAAGGTTAGGTCCCTCTATCGTCTGTTTCTGTCATTATAAAATTGAATGCAATGTAGGATAGACCTTTTCCTTCCATGTCTATTTATTAAGAAGGGCCTTTATATAAGGGCATCCTCTGGGACACTCTACTGACAATTTAACCTCCATTGTTCTCTTAAGGTAGTTTAACTATATAGCCACATTAGAAATGTATGCATGTAGGATGGTTTGAATTGGGAAAATAGGTAAATGACAACAAATATATGAAAAGATGGCAGTATATGGCAATTTTACTGTTTGGTTTTTTTTAAAGCAAAAGAGGATCATATAATTGTTTAAAAAGGATATTTTTGGAGATGGACAGGCAGGCTTGATGGGGAGGAGGTAGGCCTGTATTTTGTACTTAAAAACTTAAATGGGTTTTTGGGTTCAAAATGTGTAATTTTCTCATATGCTGCCATCTTTATAATTTTGAATTTTGAGGTTTCAGGTCATCAGATTGTTTTGTGAATTTAGAGCAGTATCAATGCAGGACTGTTTAGAGACGGTATGTTGGAGGCTCAAATTGTGGGTTTTCTTAGAGGGTAATGTAAGTAAATAGGGGGGCCATAGCTATAAAGGATAAGCTATTTCATTGATAAACGCTAGAAGTGAAGAGATAGGGGGAGATTTATCAAAACCTTTTGACAGGAAAAGTTGCCTAGATGTCCATAGCAACCAATCAGATAGCTTCTTTCATTTTGCAAAGGCCTTGTCAAAAATATAAGAAGGGATCTGATTGGTTGCTATGGGGAACTGGGCAACCTTTCCTCTGCACAGGTTTTGACAAATCTCCTTGATAGTCTTTAGGCAATTAGGTAGCTATAAGATTCTTTGGCACAAGCATTTAAGTTATTATTGTATTTGATAGTTCATGTATAAGATTTCTTACCCATCCCTGTCTATTGTGAGCTTGTGTAATGTTTCAATGAGGAACTTGGGCCTATTAGTTTTGTTATAGAGCTGTGAATAGTTGGGCTTTAACCAGATGCATCACAAACCTCACTTGTGCACGATGTCTGGTTTTTAAGAGTAAATAAAGGCCAAACATTTTTACCCTCTATCTTCTAAAAAAGGTTAGGTCCCTCTGTCGTCTGTTTCTGTCATTATAAAATTGAATGCAATGTAGGATAGACCTTTTCCTTCCATGTCTATTTCTTAAGAAGGGCCTTTATATAAGGGCATCCTCTGGGACACTCTACTGACAATTTAACCTCCATTGTTCTCTTAAGGTAGTTTAACTATATAGCCACATTAGAAATGTATGCATGTAGAATGATTTGAATTGGGAAATTAGGTAAAGGACAACAAATATATGAAAAGATGGCAGTATATGGCAACTTTACTTTTTTTTTTTTTTTAAAGCAAAAGAGGAGCATATAATTGTTTAAAAAGGATATTTTTGGAGATGGACAGGCAGGCTTGATGGGGAGGAGGTAGGCCTGTATTTTGAACTTAAAAACTTAAATGGGTTTTTGGGTTCAAAATGTGTAATTTTCTCATATGCTGCCATCTTTATAATTGTGAATTTTGAGGTTCAGGTCATCGGATTGTTTTGTGACATTAGAGCAGTATCAATGTTGGACTGTTTAGATAGGATATGTTGGAGGCTCAAATTGTGGGTTTTCTTAGAGGAAAATGTAAGTAAATAGGGGGGCCATAGCTATAGAGGATAAGCTATTTCAAGGGTAAACCCTAGAAGTGAAGAAATAGGGGGAGATTTATCAAAACCTTTTGACATGAAAAGTTGAATAGATGTCCATAGCAACCAATCAAATAGCTTCTTTCATTTTGCAAAGGCCTTGTAAAAAATATAAGAAGTGATCTGATTGGTTGCTATGGGGAACTGGGCAACCTTTCCTCTGCACAGGTTTTGACAAATCTCCTTGATAGTCTTTAGGCAATTAGGTAACTATAAGATTATTTAGCACAAGCATTTAAGTTATTATTGTATTTGATAGTTCATGTATAAGATTTCTTACCCACCCCTGTCTATTGTGAGCTTGTGTAATGTTTCAGTGAGGGACTTGGGCCTATTAGTTTCGTTATAGTGGTGTGAATAGTTGGGCTTTTACCAGATGCATCACTAACCTCACTTGTGCACGGTGTCTGGTTTTTAAGAGTAAATAAAGGCCAAACATTTTTACCCACTATCTTCTAAAAAAGGTTAGGTCCCTCTGTCGTCTGTTTCTGTCATTATAAAATTGAATGCAATGTAGGATAGACCTTTTCCTTCCATGTCTATTTCTTAAGAAGGGCCTTTATATAAGGGCATCCTCTGGGACACTCTACTGACAATTTAACCTCCATTGTTCTCTTAAGGTAGTTTAACTATATAGCCACATTAGAAATGTATGCATGTAGGATGGTTTGAATTGGGAAATTAGGTAAAGGACAACAAATATATGAAAAGATGGCAGTATATGGCAACTTTACTTTTTTTTTTTTAAAGCAAAAGAGGAGCATATAATTGTTTAAAAAGGATATTTTTGGAGATGGACAGGCAGGCTTGATGGGGAGCAGGTAGGCCTGTATTTTGAACTTAAAAACTTCAATGGGTTTTTGGGTTCAAAATGTGTAATTTTCTCATATGCTGCCATCGGATTGTTTTGTGACATTAGAGCAGTATCAATGTTGGACTGTTTAGATAGGATATGTTGGAGGCTCAAATTGTGGGTTTTCTTAGAGGACAATGTAAGTAAATAGGGGGGCCATAGCTATAGAGGATAAGCTATTTCAAGGGTAAACCCTAGAAGTGAAGAAATAGGGGGAGATTTATCAAAATCTTTTGACATGAAAAGTTGAATAGATGTCCATAGCAACCAATCAGATAGCTTCTTTCATTTTGCAAAGGCCTTGTAAAAAATATAAGAAGTGATCTGATTGGTTGCTATGGGGGAACTGGGCAACCTTTCCTCTGCACAGGTTTTGACAAATCTCCTTGATAGTCTTTAGGCAATTAAGTAACTATAAGATTATTTAGCACAAGCATTTAAGTTATTATTGTATTTGATAGTTCATGTATAAGATTTCTTACCCACCCCTGTCTATTGTGAGCTTGTGTAATGTTTCAGTGAGGGACTTGGGCCTATTAGTTTCGTTATAGTGGTGTGAATAGTTGGGCTTTTACCAGATGCATCACTAACCTCACTTCTGCACGGTGTCTGGTTTTTAAGAGTAAATAAAGGCCAAACATTTTTACCCACTATCTTCTAAAAAAGGTTAGGTCCCTCTGTCGTCTGTTTCTGTCATTATAAAATTGAATGCAATGTAGGATAGACCTTTTCCTTCCATGTCTATTTATTAAGAAGGGCCTTTATATAAGGGCATCCTCTGGGACACTCTACTGACAATTTAACCTCCATTGTTCTCTTAAGGTAGTTTAACTATATAGCCACATTAGAAATGTATGCATGTAGGATGGTTTGAATTGGGAAAATAGGTAAATGACAACAAATATATGAAAAGATGGCAGTATATGGCAATTTTACTGTTTGGTTTTTTTTAAAGCAAAAGAGGATCATATAATTGTTTAAAAAGGATATTTTTGGAGATGGACAGGCAGGCTTGATGGGGAGGAGGTAGGCCTGTATTTTGAACTTAAAAACTTAAATGGGTTTTTGGGTTCAAAATGTGTAATTTTCTCATATGCTGCCATCTTTATAATTTTGAATTTTGAGGTTTCAGGTCATCAGATTGTTTTGTGAATTTAGAGCAGTATCAATGCAGGACTGTTTAGAGACGGTATGTTGGAGGCTCAAATTGTGGGTTTTCTTAGAGGGCAATGTAAGTAAATAGGGGGGCCATAGCTATAAAGGATAAGCTATTTCATTGATAAACGCTAGAAGTGAAGAAATAGGGGGAGATTTATCAAAACCTTTTGACAGGAAAAGTTGCCTAGATGTCCATAGCAACCAATCAGATAGCTTCTTTCATTTTGCAAAGGCCTTGTCAAAAATATAAGAAGGGATCTGATTGGTTGCTATGGGGAACTGGGCAACCTTTCCTCTGCACAGGTTTTGACAAATCTCCTTGATAGTCTTTAGGCAATTAGGTAGCTATAAGATTCTTTGGCACAAGCATTTAAGTTATTATTGTATTTGATAGTTCATGTATAAGATTTCTTACCCATCCCTGTCTATTGTGAGCTTGTGTAATGTTTCAATGAGGAACTTGGGCCTATTAGTTTTGTTATAGAGCTGTGAATAGTTGGGCTTTAACCAGATGCATCACAAACTTCACTTGTGCACGATGTCTGGTTTTTAAGAGTAAATAAAGGCCAAACATTTTCACCCTCTATCTTCTAAAAAAGGTTAGGTCCCTCTGTCGTCTGTTTCTGTCATTATAAAATTGAATGCAATGTAGGATAGACCTTTTCCTTCCATGTCTATTTCTTAAGAAGGGCCTTTATATAAGGGCATCCTCTGGGACACTCTACTGACAATTTAACCTCCATTGTTCTCTTAAGGTAGTTTAACTATATAGCCACATTAGAAATGTATGCATGTAGGATGATTTGAATTGGGAAATTAGGTAAAGGACAACAAATATATGAAAAGATGGCAGTATATGGCAACTTTACTTTTTTTTTTTTTTTTTTAAAGCAAAAGAGGAGCATATAATTGTTTAAAAAGGATATTTTTGGAGATGGACAGGCAGGCTTGATGGGGAGGAGGTAGGCCTGTATTTTGAACTTAAAAACTTAAATGGGTTTTTGGGTTCAAAATGTGTAATTTTCTCATATGCTGCCATCTTTATAATTTTGAATTTTGAGGTTCAGGTCATCGGATTGTTTTGTGACATTAGAGCAGTATCAATGTTGGACTGTTTAGATAGGATATGTTGGAGGCTCAAATTGTGTGTTTTCTTAGAGGAAAATGTAAGTAAATAGGGGGGCCATAGCTATAGAGGATAAGCTATTTCAAGGGTAAACCCTAGAAGTGAAGAAATAGGGGGAGATTTATCAAAACCTTTTGACATGAAAAGTTGAATAGATGTCCATAGCAACCAATCAAATAGCTTCTTTCATTTTGCAAAGGCCTTGTAAAAAATATAAGAAGTGATCTGATTGGTTGCTATGGGGAACTGGGCAACCTTTCCTCTGCACAGGTTTTGACAAATCTCCTTGATAGTCTTTAGGCAATTAGGTAACTATAAGATTATTTAGCACAAGCATTTAAGTTATTATTGTATTTGATAGTTCATGTATAAGATTTCTTACCCACCCCTGTCTATTGTGAGCTTGTGTAATGTTTCAGTGAGGGACTTGGGCCTATTAGTTTCGTTATAGTGGTGTGAATAGTTGGGCTTTTACCAGATGCATCACTAACCTCACTTGTGCACGGTGTCTGGTTTTTAAGAGTAAATAAAGGCCAAACATTTTTACCCACTATCTTCTAAAAAAGGTTAGGTCCCTCTGTCGTCTGTTTCTGTCATTATAAAATTGAATGCAATGTAGGATAGACCTTTTCCTTCCATGTCTATTTCTTAATAAGGGCCTTTATATAAGGGCATCCTCTGGGACACTCTACTGACAATTTAACCTCCATTGTTCTCTTAAGGTAGTTTAACTATATAGCCACATTAGAAATGTATGCATGTAGGATGGTTTGAATTGGGAAATAAGGTAAAGGACAACAAATATATGAAAAGATGGCAGTATATGGCAACTTTACTTTTTTTTTTTTTTTTTTAAAGCAAAAGAGGAGCATATAATTGTTTAAAAAGGATATTTTTGGAGATGGACAGGCAGGCTTGATGGGGAGGAGGTAGGCCTGTATTTTGAACTTAAAAACTTAAATGGGTTTTTGGGTTCAAAATGTGTAATTTTCTCATATGCTGCCATCTTTATAATTTTGAATTTTGAGGTTCAGGTCATCGGATTGTTTTGTGACATTAGAGCAGTATCAATGTTGGACTGTTTAGATAGGATATGTTGGAGGCTCAAATTGTGGGTTTTCTTAGAGGACAATGTAAGTAAATAGGGGGGCCATAGCTATAGAGGATAAGCTATTTCAAGGGTAAACCCTAGAAGTGAAAAAATAGGGGGAGATTTATCAAAACCTTTTGACATGAAAAGTTGAATAGATGTCCATAGCAACCAATCAGATAGCTTCTTTCATTTTGCAAAGGCCTTGTAAAAAATATAAGAAGTGATCTGATTGGTTGCTATGGGGAACTGGGCAACCTTTCCTCTGCACAGGTTTTGACAAATCTCCTTGATAGTCTTTAGGCAATTAAGTAACTATAAGAATATTTAGCACAAGCATTTAAGTTATTATTGTATTTGATAGTTCATGTATAAGATTTCTTACCCACCCCTGTCTATTGTGAGCTTGTGTAATGTTTCAGTGAGGGACTTGGGCCTATTAGTTTCGTTATAGTGGTGTGAATAGTTGGGCTTTTACCAGATGCATCACTAACCTCACTTGTGCACGGTGTCTGGTTTTTAAGAGTAAATAAAGGCCAAACATTTTTACCCACTATCTTCTAAAAAAGGTTAGGTCCCTTTGTCGTCTGTTTCTGTCATTATAAAATTGAATGCAATGTAGGATAGACCTTTTCCTTCCATGTCTATTTATTAAGAAGGGCCTTTATATAAGGGCATCCTCTGGGACACTCTACTGACAATTTAACCTCCATTGTTCTCTTAAGGTAGTTTAACTATATAGCCACATTAGAAATGTATGCATGTAGGATGATTTGAATTGGGAAATTAGGTAAAGGACAACAAATATATGAAAAGATGGCAGTATATGGCAACTTTACTGTTTTTTGTTTGTTTTTTAAAGCAAAAGAGGAGCATATAATTGTTTAAAAAGGATATTTTTGGAGATGGACAGGCAGGCATGATGGGGAGGAGGTAGGCCTGTATTTTGAACTTAAAAACTTAAATGGGTTTTTGGGATCAAAATGTGTAATTTTCTCATATGCTGCCATCTTTATAATTTTGAATTTTGAGGTTCAGGTCATCGGATTGTTTTGTGACATTAGAGCAGTATCAATGTTGGACTGTTTAGAGAGGATATGTTGGAGGCTCAAATTGTGGGTTTTCTTGGAGGACAATGTAAGTAAATAGGGGGGCCATAGCTATAGAGGATAAGCTATTTCATTGGTAAACGCTAGAAGTGAAGAGATAGGGGGAGATTTATCAAAATCTTTTGACAGGAAAAGTTGCCTAGATGTCCATAGCAACCAATCAGATAGCTTCTTTCATTTTGCAAAGGACTTGTCAAAAATATAAGAAGTGATCTGATTGGTTGCTATGGGGGAACTGGGCAACCTTTCCTCTCCACAGGTTTTGACGAATCTCCTTGATAGTCTTTAGGCAATTAGGTAGCTATAAGATTCTTTAGCACAAGCATTTAAGTTATTATTGTATTTGATAGTTCATGTATAAGATTTCTTACCCACCCCTGTCTATTGTGAGCTTGTGTAATGTTTCAATGAGTGACTTGGGCCTATTAGTTTTGTTATAGTGGTGTGAATAGTTGGGCTTTTACCAGATGCATCACAAACCTCACTTGTGCACGGTGTCTGGTTTTTAAGAGTAAATAAAGGCCAAACATTTTTACCCACTATCTTCTAAAAAAGGTTATGTCCCTCTGTCGTCTGTTTCTGTCATTATAAAATTGAATGCAATGTAGGATAGACCTTTTCCTTCCATGTCTATTTATTAAGAAGGGCCTTTATATAAGGGCATCCTCTGGGACACTCTACTGACAATTTAACCTCCATTGTTCTCTTAAGGTAGTTTAACTATTTAGCCACATTAGAAATGTATGCATGTAGGATGATTTGAATTGGGAAATTAGGTAAAGGACAACAAAGATATGAAAAGATGGCAGTATATGGCAACTTTACTGTTTTTTGTTATTTTTTTTTAAAGCAAAAGAGGAACATATAATTGTTTAAAAAGGATATTTTTGGAGATGGACAGGCAGGCTTGATGGGGAGGAGGTAGGCCTGTATTTTGAACTTAAAAACTTAAATGGGTTTTTGGGTTCAAAATGTGTAATTTTCTCATATGCTGCCATCTTTATAATTTTGAATTTTGAGGTTCAGGTCATCGGATTGTTTTGTGACATTAGAGCAGTATCAATGTTGGACTGTTTAGAGAGGATATGTTGGGGGCTCAAATTGTGGGTTTTCTTGGAGGACAATGTAAGTAAATAGGGGGGCCATAGCTATAGAGGATAAGCTATTTCAAGGGTAAACCCTAGAAGTGAAGAGATAGGGGGATATTTATCAAAACCTTTTGACAGGAAAAGTTGCCTAGATGTCCATAGCAACCAATCAGATAGCTTCTTTCATTTTGCAAAGTCCTTGTCAAAAATATAAGAAGTGATCTGATTGGTTGCTATGGGGGAACTGGGCAACCTTTCCTCTGCACAGGTTTTGACAAATCTCCTTGATAGTCTTTAGGCAATTAGGTAGCTATAAGATTCTTTAGCACAAGCATTTAAGTGATTATTGTATTTGATAGTTCATGTATAAGATTTCTTACCCACCCCTGTCTATTGTGAGCTTGTGTAATGTTTCAGTGAGGGACTTGGGCCTATTAGTTTTGTTATAGTGGTGTGAATAGTTGGGCTTTTACCAGATGCATCACAAACCTCACTTGTGCACGATGTCTGGTTTTTAAGAGTAAATAAAGGCCAAACATTTTTACCCACTATCTTCTAAAAAAGGTTAGATCCCTCTATCGTCTGTTTCTGTCATTATAAAATTGAATGCAATGTAGGATAGACCTTTTCCTTCCATGTCTATTTATTAAGAAGGGCCTTTCTATAAGGACATCCTCTGGGACACTCTACTGACAATTTAACCTCCATTGTTCTCTTAAGGTAGTTTAACTATATAGCCACATTAATAATGTATGCATGTAGGATGGTTTGAATTGGGAAAATAGGTAAAGGACAACAAATATATGAAAAGATGACAGTATATGGCAACTTTACTGTTTTTTTTTTTTTTTTAAAGCAAAAGAGGAGCATATAATTGTTTAAAAAGGATTTTTTTGGAGATGGACAGGCAGGCTTGATGGGGAGGAGGTAGGCCTGTATTTTGAACTTAAAAACTTAAATGGGTTTTTGGGTTCAAAATGTGTAATTTTCTCATATGCTGCCATCTTTATAATTTTGAATTTTGAGGTTCAGGTCATCGGATTGTTTTGTGACATTAGAGCAGTATCAATGTTGGACTGTTTAGAGAGGATATGTTGGGGGCTCAAATTGTGGGTTTTCTTGGAGGACAATGTAAGTAAATAGGGGGGCCATAGCTATAGAGGATAAGCTATTTCAAGGGTAAACGCTAGAAGTGAAGAGATAGGGGGAGATTTATCAAAATCTTTTGACAGGAAAAGTTGCCTAGATGTCCATAGCAACCAATCAGATAGCTTCTTTCATTTTGCAAAGGCCTTGTCAAAAATATAAGAAGTGATCTGATTGGTTGCTATGGGGGAACTGGGCAACCTTTCCTCTGCACAGGTTTTGACAAATCTCCTTGATAGTCTTTAGGCAATTAGGTAGCTATAAGATTCTTTAGCACAAGCATTTAAGTGATTATTGTATTTGATAGTTCATGTATAAGATTTCTTACCCACCCCTGTCTATTGTGAGCTTGTGTAATGTTTCAATGAGGGAATTGGGCCAATTAGTTTTGTTATAGTGGTGTGAATAGTTAGGCTTTTACCAGATGCATCACAAACCTCACTTGTGCACGGTGTCTGGTTTTTAAGAGTAAATAAAGGCCAAACATTTTTACCCACTATCTTCTAAAAAAGGTTAGGTCCCTCTATCGTCTGTTTCTGTCATTATAAAATTGAATGCAATGTAGGATAGACCTTTTCCTTCCATGTCTATTTATTAAGAAGGGCCTTTATATAAGGGCATCCTCTGGGACACTCTACTGACAATTTAACCTCCATTGTTCTCTTAAGGTAGTTTAACTATATAGCCACATTAGAAATGTATGCATGTAGGATGGTTTGAATTTGGAAAATAGGTAAATGACAACAAATATATGAAAAGATGGCAGTATATGGCAATTTTACTGTTTGTTTTTTTTTTAAAGCAAAAGAGGATCATATAATTGTTTAAAAAGGCTATTTTTGGAGATGGACAAGCAGGCTTGATGGGGAGGAGGTAGGCCTGTGTTTTGAACTTAAAAACTTAAATGGGTTTTTGGGTTCAAAATGTGTCATTTTCTCATATGCTGCCATCTTTATAATTTTGAATTTTGAGGTTTCAGGTCATCAGATTGTTTTGTGACTTTAGAGCAGTATCAATGCAGGACTGTTTAGAGACGGTATGTTGAAGGCTCAAATTGTGGGTTTTCTTAGAGGGCAATGTAAGTAAATAGGGGGGCCATAGCTATAGAGGATAAGCTATTTCATTGATAAACGCTAGAAGTGAAGAGATAGGGGGAGATTTATCTAAACCTTTTGACAGGAAAAGTTGCCTAGATGTCCATAGCAACCAATCAGATAGCTTCTTTCATTTTACAAAGGCCTTGTCAAAAATATAAGAAGGGATCTGATTGGTTGCTATGGGGAACTGGGCAACCTTTCCTCTGCACAGGTTTTGACAAATCTCCTTGATAGTCTTTAGGCAATTAGGTAGCTATAAGATTCTTTGGCACAAGCATTTAAGTTATTATTGTATTTGATAGTTCATGTATAAGATTTCTTACCCACCCCTGTCTATTGTGAGCTTGTGTAATGTTTCAATGAGGGACTTAGGCCTATTAGTTGTGTTATAGTGGTGTGAATAGTCGGGCTTTTACCAGATGCATCACAAACCTCACTTGTTCACGATGTCTGGTTTTTAAGAGTAAATAAAGGCCAAACATTTTTACCCACTATCTTCTAAAAAAGGTTAGGTCCCTCTGTCGTCTGTTTCTGTCATTATAAAATTGAATGCAATGTAGGATAGACCTTTTCCTTCCATGTCTATTTATTAAGAAGGGCCTTTATATAAGGGCATCCTCTGGGACACTCTACTGACAATTTAACCTCCATTGTTCTCTTAAGGTAGTTTAACTATATAGCCACATTAGAAATGTATGCATGTAGGATGATTTGAATTGGGAAATTAGGTAAAGGACAACAAATATATGAAAAGATGGCAGTATATGGCAACTTTACTTTTTTTTTTTTTTTTTAAGCAAAGGGGGAGCATATAATTGTTTAAAAAGGATATTTTTGGAGATGGACAGGCAGGCTTGATGGGGAGGAGGTAGGCCTGTATTTTGAACTTAAAAACTTAAATGGGTTTTTGGGTTCAAAATGTGTAATTTTCTCATATGCTGCCATCTTTATAATTTTGAATTTTGAGGTTCAGGTCATCGGATTGTTTTGTGACATTAGAGCAGTATCAATGTTGGACTGTTTAGATAGGATATGTTGGAGGCTCAAATTGTGGGTTTTCTTAGAGGACAATGTAAGTAAATAGGGGGGCCATAGCTATAGAGGATAAGCTATTTCAAGGGTAAACCCTAGAAGTGAAGAGATAGGGGGATATTTATCAAAACCTTTTGACAGGAAAAGTTGCCTAGATGTCCATAGCAACCAATCAGATAGCTTCTTTCATTTTGCAAAGGCCTTGTCAAAAATATAAGAAGTGATCTGATTGGTTGCTATGAGGGAACTGGGCAACCTTTCCTCTGCACAGGTTTTGACAAATCTCCTTGATAGTCTTTAGGCAATTAGGTAGCTATAAGATTCTTTAGCACAAGCATTTAAGTTATTATTGTATTTGATAGTTCATGTATAAGATTTCTTACCCACCCCTGTCTATTGTGAGCTTGTGTAATGTTTCAGTGAGGGACTTGGGCCTATTAGTTTTGTTCTAGTGGTGTGAATAGTTGGGCTTTTACCAGATGCATCACAAACCTCACTTGTGCACGGTGTCTGGTTTTTAAGAGTAAATAAAGGCCAAACATTTTTACCCACTATCTTCTAAAAAAGGTTAGGTCCCTCTGTCGTCTGTTTCTGTCATTATAAATTTGAATGTAACGTAGGATAGACCTTTTCCTTCCATGTCTATTTATTAAGAAGGGCCTTCATATAAGGGCATCCTCTGGGACACTCTACTGACAATTTAACCTCCATTGTTCTCTTAAGGTAGTTTAACTATATAGCCACATTAGAAATGTATGCATGTAGGATGATTTGAATTGGGAAATTAGGTAAAGGACAACAAATATATGAAAAGATGGCAGTATATGGCAACTTTACTTTTTTTTTTTTTTTTTAAGCAAAGGGGGAGCATATAATTGTTTAAAAAGGATATTTTTGGAGATGGACAGGCAGGCTTGATGGGGAGGAGGTAGGCCTGTATTTTGAACTTAAAATCTTAAATGGATTTTTGGGTTCAAAATGTGTAATTTTCTCTTATGCTGCCATCTTTATAATTTTGAATTTTGAGGTTCAGGTCATCGGATTGTTTTGTGACATTAGAGCAGTATCAATGTTGGACTGTTTAGATAGGATATGTTGGAGGCTCAAATTGTGGGTTTTCTTAGAGGACAATGTAAGTAAATAGGGGGGCCATAGCTATAGAGGATAAGCTATTTCAAGGGTAAACCCTAGAAGTGAAGAGATAGGGGGATATTTATCAAAACCTTTTGACAGGAAAAGTTGCCTAGATGTCCATAGCAACCAATCAGATAGCTTCTTTCATTTTGCAAAGGCCTTGTCAAAAATATAAGAAGTGATCTGATTGGTTGCTATGGGGAACTGGGCAACCTTTCCTCTGCACAGGTTTTGACAAATCTCCTTGATAGTCTTTAGGCAATTAGGTAGCTATAAGATTCTTTAGCACAAGCATTTAAGTTATTATTGTATTTAATAGTTCATGTATAAGATTTCTTACCCACCCCTGTCTATTGTGAGCATGTGTAATGTTTCAGTGAGGGACTTGGGCCTATTAGTTTTGTTATAGTGGTGTGAATAGTTGGGCTTTTACCAGATGCATCACTAACCTCACTTGTACACGGTGTCTGGTTTTTAAGAGTAAATAAAGGCCAAACATTTTTACCCACTATCTTCTAAAAAAGGTTAGGTCCCTCTGTCGTCTGTTTCTGTCATTATAAAATTGAAGGCAATGTAGGATAGACCTTTTCCTTCCATGTCTATTTATTAAGAAGGGCCTTTATATCAGGGCATCCTCTGGGAAACTCTACTGACAATTTAACCTCCATTGTTCTCTTAAGGTAGTTTAACTATATAGCCACATTAGAAATGTATGCATGTAGGATGATTTGAATTGGGAAATTAGGTAAAGAACAACAAATATATGAAAAGATGGCAGTATATGGCAACTTTACTTTTTTTTTTAAAGCAAAAGAGGAGCATATAATTGTTTAAAAAGGATATTTTTGGAGATGGACAGGCAGGCTTGATGGGGAGGAGGTAGGCCTGTATTTTGAACTTAAAAACTTAAATGGGTTTTTGGGTTCAAAATGTGTAATTTTCTCATATGCTGCCATCTTTATAATTTTGAATTTTGAGGTCTCAGGTCATCAGATTGTTTTGTGACTTTAGAGCAGTATCAATGCAGGACTATTTAGAGAGGGTATGTTGGAGGCTCAAATTGTGGGTTTTCTTAGAGGACAATGTAAGTAAATAGGGGGGCCATAGCTAGAGAGGAGAAGCTATTTCATTGATAAACGCTAGAAGGGAAGAGATAGGGGGAGATTTATCAAAACCTTTTGACAGGAAAAGTTGCCTAGATGTCCATAGCAACCAATCAGATAGCTTCTTTCATTTTGCAAAGGCCTTGTCAAAAATATAACAAGTGATCTGATTGGTTGCTATGGGGAACTAGGCAACCTTTCTTCTGCTCGGTTTTAACAAATCTCCTTGATAGCCTTTAGGCAATTAGGTAGCTAAAAGATTCTTTAGCACAAGCAATTAAGTTATTGTTTTATTTGATAGTTCATGTATAAGATTTCTTACGCACCTCTGTCTATTGTGAGCTTGTGTAATGTTTCAATGAGGGACTTAGGCCTATTAGTTGTGTTATAGTGGTGTGAATAGTTGGGCTTTTACCAGATGCATCACAAACCTCACTTGTTCACGATGTCTGGTTTTTAAGAGTAAATAAAGGCCAAACATTTTTACCCACTATCTTCTAAAAAAAAGGTTAGGTCCCTCTGTCGTCTGTTTCTGTCATTATAAAATTGAATGCAATGTAGGAAAGACCTTTTCCTTCCATGTCTATTTATTAAGAAGGGCCTTTATATAAGGGCATCCTCTGAGACACTATATTCAGACAATTTAACCTCCATTAATCTCTTAAGGTAGTTTAACTATATAGCCACATTAGAAATTTATGCATGTAGGATGGTTTGAATTGGGAAAATAGGTAAATGACAACAAATATATGAAAAGATGGCAGTATATGGCAATTTTACTGTTTTTTTTTTTTTTAAAGCAAAAGAGGATCATATAATTGTTTATAAAGGCTATTTTTGGAGATGGACAGGCAGGCTTGATGGGGAGGAGGTAGGCCTGTGTTTTGAACTTAAAAACTTAAATGGGTTTTTGGGTTCAAAATGTGTAATTTTCTCATATGCTGCCATCTTTATAATTTTGAATTTTGAGGTTCAGGTCATCAGATTGTTTTGTGACTTTAGAGCAGTATCAATGCAGGACTGTTTAGAGACGGTATGTTGAAGGCTCAAATTGTGGGTTTTCTTAGAGGGCAATGTAAGTAAATAGGGGGGCCATAGCTATAGAGGATAAGCTATTTCATTGATAAACGCTAGAAGTGAAGAGATAGGGGGAGATTTATCTAAACCTTTTGACAGGAAAAGTTGCCTAGATGTCCATAGCAACCAATCAGATAGCTTCTTTCATTTTACAAAGGCCTTGTCAAAAATATAAGAAGGGATCTGATTGGTTGCTATGGGGAACTGGGCAACCTTTCCTCTGCACAGGTTTTGACAAATCTCCTTGATAGTCTTTAGGCAATTAGGTAGCTATAAGATTCTTTGGCACAAGCATTTAAGTTATTATTGTATTTGATAGTTCATGTATAAGATTTCTTACCCACCCCTGTCTATTGTGAGCTTGTGTAATGTTTCAATGAGGGACTTAGGCCTATTAGTTGTGTTATAGTGGTGTGAATAGTCGGGCTTTTACCAGATGCATCACAAACCTCACTTGTTCACGATGTCTGGTTTTTAAGAGTAAATAAAGGCCAAACATTTTTACCCACTATCTTCTAAAAAAGGTTAGGTCCCTCTGTCGTCTGTTTCTGTCATTATAAAATTGAATGCAATGTAGGATAGACCTTTTCCTTCCATGTCTATTTATTAAGAAGGGCCTTCATATAAGGGCATCCTCTGGGACACTCTACTGACAATTTAACCTCCATTGTTCTCTTAAGGTAGTTTAACTATATAGCCACATTAGAAATGTATGCATGTAGGATGATTTGAATTGGGAAATTAGGTAAAGGACAACAAATATATGAAAAGATGGCAGTATATGGCAACTTTACTTTTTTTTTTTTTTTTTAAGCAAAGGGGGAGCATATAATTGTTTAAAAAGGATATTTTTGGAGATGGACAGGCAGGCTTGATGGGGAGGAGGTAGGCCTGTATTTTGAACTTAAAAACTTAAATGGGTTTTTGGGTTCAAAATGTGTAATTTTCTCATATGCTGCCATCTTTATAATTTTGAATTTTGAGGTTCAGGTCATCGGATTGTTTTGTGACATTAGAGCAGTATCAATGTTGGACTGTTTAGATAGGATATGTTGGAGGCTCAAATTGTGGGTTTTCTTAGAGGACAATGTAAGTAAATAGGGGGGCCATAGCTATAGAGGATAAGCTATTTCAAGGGTAAACCCTAGAAGTGAAGAGATAGGGGGATATTTATCAAAACCTTTTGACAGGAAAAGTTGCCTAGATGTCCATAGCAACCAATCAGATAGCTTCTTTCATTTTGCAAAGGCCTTGTCAAAAATAAAAGAAGTGATCTGATTGGTTGCTATGAGGGAACTGGGCAACCTTTCCTCTGCACAGGTTTTGACAAATCTCCTTGATAGTCTTTAGGCAATTAGGTAGCTATAAAATTCTTTAGCACAAGCATTTAAGTTATTATTGTATTTGATAGTTCATGTATAAGATTTCTTACCCACCCCTGTCTATTGTGAGCTTGTGTAATGTTTCAGTGAGGGACTTGGGCCTATTAGTTTTGTTCTAGTGGTGTGAATAGTTGGGCTTTTACCAGATGCCTCACAAACCTCACTTGTGCACGGTGTCTGGTTTTTAAGAGTAAATAAAGGCCAAACATTTTTACCCACTATCTTCTAAAAAAGGTTAGGTCCCTCTGTCGTCTGTTTCTGTCATTATAAAATTGAATGTAACGTAGGATAGACCTTTTCCTTCCATGTCTATTTATTAAGAAGGGCCTTCATATAAGGGCATCCTCTGGGACACTCTACTGACAATTTAACCTCCATTGTTCTCTTAAGGTAGTTTAACTATATAGCCACATTAGAAATGTATGCATGTAGGATGATTTGAATTGGGAAATTAGGTAAAGGACAACAAATATATGAAAAGATGGCAGTATATGGCAACTTTACTTTTTTTTTTTTTTTTTTAAGCAAAGGGGGAGCATATAATTGTTTAAAAAGGATATTTTTGGAGATGGACAGGCAGGCTTGATGGGGAGGAGGTAGGCCTGTATTTTGAACTTAAAATCTTAAATGGATTTTTGGGTTCAAAATGTGTAATTTTCTCTTATGCTGCCATCTTTATAATTTTGAATTTTGAGGTTCAGGTCATCGGATTGTTTTGTGACATTAGAGCAGTATCAATGTTGGACTGTTTAGATAGGATATGTTGGAGGCTCAAATTGTGGGTTTTCTTAGAGGACAATGTAAGTAAATAGGGGGGCCATAGCTATAGAGGATAAGCTATTTCAAGGGTAAACCCTAGAAGTGAAGAGATAGGGGGATATTTATCAAAACCTTTTGACAGGAAAAGTTGCCTAGATGTCCATAGCAACCAATCAGATAGCTTCTTTCATTTTGCAAAGACCTTGTCAAAAATATAAGAAGTGATCTGATTGGTTGCTATGGGGAACTGGGCAACCTTTCCTCTGCACAGGTTTTGACAAATCTCCTTGATAGTCTTTAGGCAATTAGGTAGCTATAAGATTCTTTAGCACAAGCATTTAAGTTATTATTGTATTTAATAGTTCATGTATAAGATTTCTTACCCACCCCTGTCTATTGTGAGCATGTGTAATGTTTCAGTGAGGGACTTGGGCCTATTAGTTTTGTTATAGTGGTGTGAATAGTTGGGCTTTTACCAGATGCATCACTAACCTCACTTGTACACGGTGTCTGGTTTTTAAGAGTAAATAAAGGCCAAACATTTTTACCCACTATCTTCTAAAAAAGGTTAGGTCCCTCTGTCGTCTGTTTCTGTCATTATAAAATTGAAGGCAATGTAGGATAGACCTTTTCCTTCCATGTCTATTTATTAAGAAGGGCCTTTATATAAGGGCATCCTCTGGGAAACTCTACTGACAATTTAACCTCCATTGTTCTCTTAAGGTAGTTTAACTATATAGCCACATTAGAAATGTATGCATGTAGGATGATTTGAATTGGGAAATTAGGTAAAGAACAACAAATATATGAAAAGATGGTGTTACGCCGAGCGCTCCGGGTCCCCGTTCCTCCCCGGAGCGCTCGCCTCATCCTCGTTGCTGCAGCGCCCCGGTCAGATCCACTGACCGGGTGCGCTGCGGTACCGCCTCCAGCCGGGATGCGATTCGCGATGCGGGTGGCGCCCGCTCGCGATGCGCACCCCGGTCCCCGTACCTGACTCGCTCTCCGTCGGTCCTGTCCCGGCGCGCGCGGCCCCGCTCCCTAGGGCGCGCGCGCGCCGGGTCTCTGCAATTTAAAGGGCCAGTGCACCAATGTTGGTGTCTGGCCCAATCTTCCCAATTACCAATTAGTGTGATCACCTGTGTACTTCCCTATATTACCTCACTTCCCCTGCACTCCCTGGCCGGATCTTGTTGCCTTAGTGCCTAGTGAAAGCGTTCCCTTGTCTGTTCCTAGCCCGTGTTCCTGACCTCCTGCCGTTGCCCCTGACTACGATCCTTGCTGCCTGCCTCGACCTTCTGCTACGTCCGACCTTGCTTCTGCCTACTCCCTTGTACCTCGCCTATCTTCAGTATCTTCAGCAGTCAGAGAGGTGAGCCGTTGCTAGTGGATACGACCTGGTCACTACCGCCGCAGCAAGACCATCCCGCTTTGCGGCGGGCTCTGGTGAAAACCTGTAGTGGCTTAGAACCGGTCCACTAGCGCGGTCCTCGCCAACCCCTCTCTGGCACAGAGGATCCACCTCCTGCCAGCCGGCATCGTGACAGTAGATCCGGCCATGGATCCCGCTGAAGATCCTACACTGGTCGCCCAGCTAGCCCTAAAGATCGCCCAACGAGATCAACAGCTGGCATACTTGACCTCCGAGGCACTGCGTATTCAGTCACAGATACAGCAGCTGCAGCCGCAGATACAGCAACAGCTCCAGCTGCAACTACCATCTCCTCCGCCGGCTCCTGCAACTCCTCCGCAGCAACCGGTCCTTCCTAACCCCTGCTTGTCCCTGCCGGACAAATTTGGCGTAAAGATCGCCCAACGAGATCAACAGCTGGCATACTTGATCTCCGAGACACAGCGTCTTCAGTCACAGTTACAGCAGCTGCTGCCGCAGATACAGCAACTTCAGTCACAGCAGCTGCTGCCGCAGATACAGCAACTTCAGTCACAGCTACAGCTGCAACAACCATCTCCTCCGCCGGCTCCTGCAACTCCTCCGCAGCAACCAGCCGTTCTTAACCCCTGCTTGTCCCTGCCGGACAAGTTTGATGGGGACCGCAATGATTCTGCCACAGCCACAGTCCAGTCCTTCTTCGCTGAGGTCCGTGGTGTCTTCGAGGAGCCTGCCCGAGCTTCTTCTGCCGAGATTGCCCTGCTGAACCTGGAACAGGGTGTTTCTTCCGTTGGCGAGTACGCCATTCAGTTCCGTGCTCTTGCTTACGAGTTGTCCTGGAATAGTGAGGTTCTCTGCGCGACCTTTAAAAAAGGCCTATCCAGCAACATTAAAGATGTTCTGGCCGCACGAGAGACTCCTGCTGACCTACATGAACTCATTCATCTTGCCACTCGCATTGACATGCGTTCTTCCGGATGGCGTCTGGAGCTCCGCCTGGATATGGACTTTGTTCGCACGAAGCGTTTTTTCTCCCCGGCTCCTCTCTCCTCTGGTCCTCTGCAATCCGTTCCTGTGCTTCCCGCCGCGGAGGCTATGCAAGTTGACCGGTCTCGCTTGACACCTCTAGAGAGGACACGACGCCGCATGGAGAATCCTTGCCTGTACTATGCCGGTACCGAACACTTCCTGAAGGATTGTCCTATCCGTCCTCCCCGCCTGGAAAGACGTACGCTGACTCCGCACAAAGGTGACACAGTTCTTGATGTCAACTCTGCTTCTCCACGCCTTACTGTGCCTGTGCGGATATCTGCCTCTACCTTCTCCTTCTCTACTATGGTCTCCTTGGATTCCGGATCTGCAGGAAAATTTTTTTTGGCCTCTCTTATCAACAGGTTCTACGTCCCTGTGACCAGTCTCGCCAGACCCCTCTACATCTATTGTATTAACAATAAAAGATTGGACTGTCTCATGCGTTTCCGCACAGAACCCCTCCTAATGTGCATCGGACCTCATCACGGAAAAATTGACTTTTTTTTCCTCAGGTTCTTTGGCCCCAAGAAGAGGGGGAGACCCAAGGGGGGGGGTACTGTTACGCCGAGCGCTCCGGGTCCCCGTTCCTCCCCGGAGCGCTCGCCTCATCCTCGTTGCTGCAGCGCCCCGGTCAGATCCACTGACCGGGTGCGCTGCGGTACCGCCTCCAGCCGGGATGCGATTCGCGATGCGGGTGGCGCCCGCTCGCGATGCGCACCCCGGTCCCCGTACCTGACTCGCTCTCCGTCGGTCCTGTCCCGGCGCGCGCGGCCCCGCTCCCTAGGGCGCGCGCGCGCCGGGTCTCTGCAATTTAAAGGGCCAGTGCACCAATGTTGGTGTCTGGCCCAATCTTCCCAATTACCAATTAGTGTGATCACCTGTGTACTTCCCTATATTACCTCACTTCCCCTGCACTCCCTGGCCGGATCTTGTTGCCTTAGTGCCTAGTGAAAGCGTTCCCTTGTCTGTTCCTAGCCCGTGTTCCTGACCTCCTGCCGTTGCCCCTGACTACGATCCTTGCTGCCTGCCTCGACCTTCTGCTACGTCCGACCTTGCTTCTGCCTACTCCCTTGTACCTCGCCTATCTTCAGTATCTTCAGCAGTCAGAGAGGTGAGCCGTTGCTAGTGGATACGACCTGGTCACTACCGCCGCAGCAAGACCATCCCGCTTTGCGGCGGGCTCTGGTGAAAACCTGTAGTGGCTTAGAACCGGTCCACTAGCGCGGTCCTCGCCAACCCCTCTCTGGCACAGAGGATCCACCTCCTGCCAGCCGGCATCGTGACAGATGGCAGTATATGGCAACTTTACTTTTTTTTTTAAAGCAAAAGAGGAGCATATAATTGTTTAAAAAGGATATTTTTGGAGATGGACAGGCAGGCTTGATGGGGAGGAGGTAGGCCTGTATTTTGAACTTAAAAACTTAAATGGGTTTTTGGGTTCAAAATGTGTAATTTTCTCATATGCTGCCATCTTTATAATTTTGAATTTTGAGGTCTCAGGTCATCAGATTGTTTTGTGACTTTAGAGCAGTATCAATGCAGGACTATTTAGAGAGGGTATGTTGGAGGCTCAAATTGTGGGTTTTCTTAGAGGACAATGTAAGTAAATAGGGGGGCCATAGCTAGAGAGGAGAAGCTATTTCATTGATAAACGCTAGAAGGGAAGAGATAGGGGGAGATTTATCAAAACCTTTTGACAGGAAAAGTTGCCTAGATGTCCATAGCAACCAATCAGATAGCTTCTTTCATTTTGCAAAGGCCTTGTCAAAAATATAACAAGTGATCTGATTGGTTGCTATGGGGAACTAGGCAACCTTTCTTCTGCTCGGTTTTAACAAATCTCCTTGATAGCCTTTAGGCAATTAGGTAGCTAAAAGATTCTTTAGCACAAGCAATTAAGTTATTGTTTTATTTGATAGTTCATGTATAAGATTTCTTACGCACCTCTGTCTATTGTGAGCTTGTGTAATGTTTCAATGAGGGACTTAGGCCTATTAGTTGTGTTATAGTGGTGTGAATAGTTGGGCTTTTACCAGATGCATCACAAACCTCACTTGTTCACGATGTCTGGTTTTTAAGAGTAAATAAAGGCCAAACATTTTTACCCACTATCTTCTAAAAAAAAGGTTAGGTCCCTCTGTCGTCTGTTTCTGTCATTATAAAATTGAATGCAATGTAGGAAAGACCTTTTCCTTCCATGTCTATTTATTAAGAAGGGCCTTTATATAAGGGCATCCTCTGAGACACTATATTCAGACAATTTAACCTCCATTAATCTCTTAAGGTAGTTTAACTATATAGCCACATTAGAAATGTATGCATGTAGGATGGTTTGAATTGGGAAAATAGGTAAATGACAACAAATATATGAAAAGATGGCAGTATATGGCAATTTTACTGTTTTTTTTTTTTTTTAAAGCAAAAGAGGATCATATAATTGTTTATAAAGGCTATTTTTGGAGATGGACAGGCAGGCTTGATGGGGAGGAGGTAGGCCTGTGTTTTGAACTTAAAAACTTAAATGGGTTTTTGGGTTCAAAATGTGTAATTTTCTCATATGCTGCCATCTTTATAATTTTGAATTTTGAGGTTCAGGTCATCGGATTGTTTTGTGACATTAGAGGAGTATCAATGTTGGACTGTTTAGATAGGATATATTGGAGGCTCAAATTGTGGGTTTTCTTAGAGGACAATCTAAGTAAATAGGGGGGCCATAGCTATAGAGGATTAGCTATTTCAAGGGTAAATGCTAGAAGTGAAGAGATAGGGGGAGATTTATCAAAACCTTTTGACAGGAAAAGTTGCCTAGATGTCCATAGCAACCCATCAGATAGCTTCTTTCATTTTGCAAAGGCCTTGTTAAAAATATAAGACAGGATCTGATTGGTTGCTATGGGGAACTGGGCAACCTTTCCTCTGCACAGGTTTTGACAAATCTCCCTGATAGTTTTTAGGCAATTAGGTAGCTATAAGATTCTTTAGCACAAGCAATGAAGTTATTGTTTTATTTGATAGTTCATGTATAAGATTTCTTACCCACCTCTGTCTATTGTGAGCTTGTGTGATGTTTCAATGAGGGACTTGGGCCTATTAGTTTTTTTTATAGTGGTGTGAATAGTTGGGCTTTTACCAGATGCATCACAAACCTCACTTGTGCACGATGTCTGGTTTTTAAGAGTAAATAAAGGCCAAACATTTTTACCCACTATCTTCTAAAAAAGGTTAGGTCCCTCTATCGTCTGTTTCTGTCATTATAAAATTGAATGCAATGTAGGATAGACCTTTTCCTTCCATGTCTATTTATTAAGAAGGGCCTTTATATAAGGACATCCTCTGGGACACTCTACTGACAATTTAACCTCCATTGTTCTCTTACGGTTATTTAACTATATAGCCACATTAGAAATGTATGCATGTAGGATGGTTTGAATTGGGAAAAAAGGTAAAGGACAACAAATATATGAAAAGATGGCAGTATATGGCAACTTTACTGTTTTTTTTTTCAAAGCAAAAGAGGAGCATATAATTGTTTAAAAAGGATATTTTTGGAGATGGACAGGCAGGCTTGATGGGGTGGAGGTAGGCCTGTATTTTGAACTTAAAAACTTAAATGGGTTTTTGGGTTCAAAATGTGTAATTTTCTCATATGCTGCCATCTTTATAATTTTGAATTTTGAGGTTCAGGTCATCGGATTGTTTTGTGACATTAGAGCAGTATCAATGTTGGACTGTTTAGATAGGATATATTGGAGGCTCAAATTGTGGGTTTTCTTGGAGGACAATGTAAGTAAATAGGGGGGCCATAGCTATAGAGGATAAGCTATTTCAAGGGTAAATGCTAGAAGTGAAGAGATAGGGGGAGATTTATCAAAACCTTTTGACAGGAAAAGTTGCCTAGATGTCCATAGCAACCCATCAGATAGCTTCTTTCATTTTGCAAATTCCTTGTCAAAAATATAAGAAGGGATCTGATTGATTGCTATGGGGAACTGGGCAACCTTTCCTCTGCACAGGTTTTGACAAATCTCCCTGATAGTCTTTAGGCAATTAGGTAGCTATAAGATTCTTTAGTTCATGTATAAGATTTCTTACCCACCCCTGTCTATTGTGAGCTTGTGTAATGTTTCAGTGAGGGACTTGGGCCTATTAGTTTTGTTATAGTGGTGTGAATAGTTGGGCTTTTACCAGATGCATCACAAACCTCACTTGTGCACGATGTCTGGTTTTTAAGAGTAAATGAAGGCCAAACATTTTTACCCACTATCTTCTAAAAATTTTTAGGTCCCTCTGTCGTCTGTTTCTGTCATTATAAAATTGAATGCAATGTAGGATAGACCTTTTCCTTCCATGTCTATTTATTAAGAAGGGCCTTTATATAAGGGCATCCTCTGGGACACTCTACTGACAATTTAACCTCCATTGTTCTCTTAAGGTAGTTTAACTATATAGCCACATTAGAAATGTATGCATGTAGGATGATTTGAATTGTAAAATTAGGTAAAGGACAACAAATATATGAAAAGATGGCAGTATATGGCAACTTTCCTTTTTTTTTTTTTTTTTTTTTTAAAGCAAAAGAGGAGCATATAATTGTTTAAAAAGGATATTTTTGGAGATGGACAGGCAGGCTTGATGGGGAGGAGGTAGGCCTGTATTTTGAACTTAAAAACTTAAATGGGTTTTTGGGTTCAAAATGTGTAATTTTCTCAAATGCTGCCATCTTTATAATTTCGAATTTTGAGGTTCAGGTCATCGGATTGTTTTGTGACATTAGAGCAGTATCAATGTTGGACTGTTTAGATAGGATATGTTGGAGGCTCAAATTGTGGGTTTTCTTAGAGGACAATGTAAGTAAATAGGGGGGCCATAGCTATAGAGGATAAGCTATTTCAAGGGTAAACCCTAGAAGTGAAGAAATAGGGGGATATTTATCAAAACCTTTTGACAGGAAAAGTTGCCTAGATGTCCATAGCAACCAATCAGATAGCTTCTTTCATTTTGCAATGGCCTTGTCAAAAATATAAGAAGTGATCTGATTGGTTGCTATGGGGGAACTGGGCAACCTTTCCTCTGCACAGGTTTTGACAAATCTCCTTGATAGTCTTTAGGCAATTAGGTAGCTATAAGATTCTTTAGCACAAGCATTTAAGTTATTATTGTATTTGATAGTTCATGTATAAGATTTCTTACCCACCCCTGTCTATTGTGAGCTTGTGTAATGTTTCAGTGAGGGACTTGGGCCTATTAGTTTCGTTATAGTGGTGTGAATAGTTGGGCTTTTACCAGATGCATCACAAACCTCACTTGTGCACGATGTCTGGTTTTTAAGAGTAAATAAAGGCCAAACATTTTTACCCTCTATCTTCTAAAAAAGGTTAGGTCCCTCTGTCGTCTGTTTCTGTCATTATAAAATTGAATGCAATGTAGGATAGACCTTTTCCTTCCATGTCTATTTCTTAAGAAGGGCCTTTATATAAGGGCATCCTCTGGGACACTCTACTGACAATTTAACCTCCATTGTTCTCTTAAGGTAGTTTAACTATATAGTCACATTAGAAATGTATGCATGTAGGATGGTTTGAATTGGGAAATTAGGTAAAGGACAACAAATATATGAAAAGATGGCAGTATATGGCGACTTTACTTTTTTTTTTTTTTTAAAGCAAAAGAGGAGCATATAATTGTTTAAAAAGGATATTTTTGGAGATGGACAGGCAGGCTTGATGGGGAGGAGGTAGGCCTGTATTTTGAACTTAAAAACTTAAATGGGTTTTTGGGTTCAAAATGTGTAATTTTCTCATATGCTGCCATCTTTATAATTTAGAATTTTGAGGTTCAGGTCATCGGATTGTTTTGTGACATTAGAGCAGTATCAATGTTGGACTGTTTAGATAGGATATGTTGGAGGCTCAAATTGTGGGTTTTCTTAGAGGACAATGTAAGTAAATAGGGGGGCAATAGCTATAGAGGATAAGCTATTTCAAGGGTAAACCCTAGAAGTGAAGAAATAGGGGGAGATTTATCAAAACCTTTTGACATGAAAAGTTGAATAGATGTCCATAGCAACCAATCAGATAGCTTCTTTTATTTTGCAAAGGCCTTGTAAAAAATATAAGAAGTGATCTGATTGGTTGCTATGGGGAACTGGGCAACCTTTCCTCTGCACAGGTTTTGACAAATCTCCTTGATAGTCTTTAGGCAATTAAGTAACTATAAGAATATTTAGCACAAGCATTTAAGTTATTATTGTATTTGATAGTTCATGTATAAGATTTCTTACCCACCCCTGTCTATTGTGAGCTTGTGTAATGTTTCAGTGAGGGACTTGGGCCTATTAGTTTCGTTATAGTGGTGTGAATAGTTGGGCTTTTACCAGATGCATCACTAACCTCACTTGTGCACGGTGTCTGGTTTTTAAGAGTAAATAAAGGCCAAACATTTTTACCCACTATCTTCTAAAAAAGGTTAGGTCCCTCTGTCGTCTGTTTCTGTCATTATAAAATTGAATGCAATGTAGGATAGACCTTTTCCTTCCATGTCTATTTATTAAGAAGGGCCTTTATATAAGGGCATCCTCTGGGACACTCTACTGACAATTTAACCTCCATTGTTCTCTTAAGGTAGTTTAACTATATAGCCACATTAGAAATGTATGCATGTAGGATGGTTTGAAATGGGAAAATAGGTAAATGACAACAAATATATGAAAAGATGGCAGTATATGGCAATTTTACTGTTTGGTTTTTTTTAAAGCAAAAGAGGATCATATAATTGTTTAAAAAGGATATTTTTGGAGATGGACAGGCAGGCTTGATGGGGAGGAGGTAGGCCTGTATTTTGAACTTAAAAACTTAAATGGGTTTTTGGGTTCAAAATGTGTAATTTTCTCATATGCTGCCATCTTTATAATTTTGAATTTTGAGGTTTCAGGTCATCAGATTGTTTTGTGAATTTAGAGCAGTATCAATGCAGGACTGTTTAGAGACGGTATGTTGGAGGCTCAAATTGTGGGTTTTCTTAGAGGGTAATGTAAGTAAATAGGGGGGCCATAGCTATAAAGGATAAGCTATTTCATTGATAAACGCTAGAAGTGAAGAGATAGGGGGAGATTTATCAAAACCTTTTGACAGGAAAAGTTGCCTAGATGTCCATAGCAACCAATCAGATAGCTTCTTTCATTTTGCAAAGGCCTTGTCAAAAATATAAGAAGGGATCTGATTGGTTGCTATGGGGAACTGGGCAACCTTTCCTCTGCACAGGTTTTGACAAATCTCCTTGATAGTCTTTAGGCAATTAGGTAGCTATAAGATTCTTTGGCACAAGCATTTAAGTTATTATTGTATTTGATAGTTCATGTATAAGATTTCTTACCCATCCCTGTCTATTGTGAGCTTGTGTAATGTTTCAATGAGGAACTTGGGCCTATTAGTTTTGTTATAGAGCTGTGAATAGTTGGGCTTTAACCAGATGCATCACAAACCTCACTTGTGCACGATGTCTGGTTTTTAAGAGTAAATAAAGGCCAAACATTTTTACCCTCTATCTTCTAAAAAAGGTTAGGTCCCTCTGTCGTCTGTTTCTGTCATTATAAAATTGAATGCAATGTAGGATAGACCTTTTCCTTCCATGTCTATTTCTTAAGAAGGGCCTTTATATAAGAGCATCCTCTGGGACACTCTACTGACAATTTAACCTCCATTGTTCTCTTAAGGTAGTTTAACTATATAGCCACATTAGAAATGTATGCATGTAGAATGATTTGAATTGGGAAATTAGGTAAAGGACAACAAATATATGAAAAGATGGCAGTATATGGCAACTTTACTTTTTTTTTTTTTTTTTAAAGCAAAAGAGGAGCATATAATTGTTTAAAAAGGATATTTTTGGAGATGGACAGGCAGGCTTGATGGGGAGGAGGTAGGCCTGTATTTTGAACTTAAAAACTTAAATGGGTTTTTGGGTTCAAAATGTGTAATTTTCTCATATGCTGCCATCTTTATAATTGTGAATTTTGAGGTTCAGGTCATCGGATTGTTTTGTGACATTAGAGCAGTATCAATGTTGGACTGTTTAGATAGGATATGTTGGAGGCTCAAATTGTGGGTTTTCTTAGAGGAAAATGTAAGTAAATAGGGGGGCCATAGCTATAGAGGATAAGCTATTTCAAGGGTAAACCCTAGAAGTGAAGAAATAGGGGGAGATTTATCAAAACCTTTTGACATGAAAAGTTGAATAGATGTCCATAGCAACCAATCAAATAGCTTCTTTCATTTTGCAAAGGCCTTGTAAAAAATATAAGAAGTGATCTGATTGGTTGCTATGGGGAACTGGGCAACCTTTCCTCTGCACAGGTTTTGACAAATCTCCTTGATAGTCTTTAGGCAATTAGGTAACTATAAGATTATTTAGCACAAACATTTAAGTTATTATTGTATTTGATAGTTCATGTATAAGATTTCTTACCCACCCCTGTCTATTGTGAGCTTGTGTAATGTTTCAGTGAGGGACTTGGGCCTATTAGTTTCGTTATAGTGGTGTGAATAGTTGGGCTTTTACCAGATGCATCACTAACCTCACTTGTGCACGGTGTCTGGTTTTTAAGAGTAAATAAAGGCCAAACATTTTTACCCACTATCTTCTAAAAAAGGTTAGGTCCCTCTGTCGTCTGTTTCTGTCATTATAAAATTGAATGCAATGTAGGATAGACCTTTTCCTTCCATGTCTATTTCTTAAGAAGGGCCTTTATATAAGGGCATCCTCTGGGACACTCTACTGACAATTTAACCTCCATTGTTCTCTTAAGGTAGTTTAACTATATAGTCACATTAGAAATGTATGCATGTAGGATGGTTTGAATTGGGAAATTAGGTAAAGGACAACAAATATATGAAAAGATGGCAGTATATGGCGACTTTACTTTTTTTTTTTTTTTAAAGCAAAAGAGGAGCATATAATTGTTTAAAAAGGATATTTTTGGAGATGGACAGGCAGGCTTGATGGGGAGGAGGTAGGCCTGTATTTTGAACTTAAAAACTTAAATGGGTTTTTGGGTTCAAAATGTGTAATTTTCTCATATGCTGCCATCTTTATAATTTAGAATTTTGAGGTTCAGGTCATCGGATTGTTTTGTGACATTAGAGCAGTATCAATGTTGGACTGTTTAGATAGGATATGTTGGAGGCTCAAATTGTGGGTTTTCTTAGAGGACAATGTAAGTAAATAGGGGGGCAATAGCTATAGAGGATAAGCTATTTCAAGGGTAAACCCTAGAAGTGAAGAAATAGGGGGAGATTTATCAAAACCTTTTGACATGAAAAGTTGAATAGATGTCCATAGCAACCAATCAGATAGCTTCTTTTATTTTGCAAAGGCCTTGTAAAAAATATAAGAAGTGATCTGATTGGTTGCTATGGGGAACTGGGCAACCTTTCCTCTGCACAGGTTTTGACAAATCTCCTTGATAGTCTTTAGGCAATTAAGTAACTATAAGAATATTTAGCACAAGCATTTAAGTTATTATTGTATTTGATAGTTCATGTATAAGATTTCTTACCCACCCCTGTCTATTGTGAGCTTGTGTAATGTTTCAGTGAGGGACTTGGGCCTATTAGTTTCGTTATAGTGGTGTGAATAGTTGGGCTTTTACCAGATGCATCACTAACCTCACTTGTGCACGGTGTCTGGTTTTTAAGAGTAAATAAAGGCCAAACATTTTTACCCACTATCTTCTAAAAAAGGTTAGGTCCCTCTGTCGTCTGTTTCTGTCATTATAAAATTGAATGCAATGTAGGATAGACCTTTTCCTTCCATGTCTATTTATTAAGAAGGGCCTTTATATAAGGGCATCCTCTGGGACACTCTACTGACAATTTAACCTCCATTGTTCTCTTAAGGTAGTTTAACTATATAGCCACATTAGAAATGTATGCATGTAGGATGGTTTGAAATGGGAAAATAGGTAAATGACAACAAATATATGAAAAGATGGCAGTATATGGCAATTTTACTGTTTGGTTTTTTTTAAAGCAAAAGAGGATCATATAATTGTTTAAAAAGGATATTTTTGGAGATGGACAGGCAGGCTTGATGGGGAGGAGGTAGGCCTGTATTTTGAACTTAAAAACTTAAATGGGTTTTTGGGTTCAAAATGTGTAATTTTCTCATATGCTGCCATCTTTATAATTTTGAATTTTGAGGTTTCAGGTCATCAGATTGTTTTGTGAATTTAGAGCAGTATCAATGCAGGACTGTTTAGAGACGGTATGTTGGAGGCTCAAATTGTGGGTTTTCTTAGAGGGTAATGTAAGTAAATAGGGGGGCCATAGCTATAAAGGATAAGCTATTTCATTGATAAACGCTAGAAGTGAAGAGATAGGGGGAGATTTATCAAAACCTTTTGACAGGAAAAGTTGCCTAGATGTCCATAGCAACCAATCAGATAGCTTCTTTCATTTTGCAAAGGCCTTGTCAAAAATATAAGAAGGGATCTGATTGGTTGCTATGGGGAACTGGGCAACCTTTCCTCTGCACAGGTTTTGACAAATCTCCTTGATAGTCTTTAGGCAATTAGGTAGCTATAAGATTCTTTGGCACAAGCATTTAAGTTATTATTGTATTTGATAGTTCATGTATAAGATTTCTTACCCATCCCTGTCTATTGTGAGCTTGTGTAATGTTTCAATGAGGAACTTGGGCCTATTAGTTTTGTTATAGAGCTGTGAATAGTTGGGCTTTAACCAGATGCATCACAAACCTCACTTGTGCACGATGTCTGGTTTTTAAGAGTAAATAAAGGCCAAACATTTTTACCCTCTATCTTCTAAAAAAGGTTAGGTCCCTCTGTCGTCTGTTTCTGTCATTATAAAATTGAATGCAATGTAGGATAGACCTTTTCCTTCCATGTCTATTTCTTAAGAAGGGCCTTTATATAAGAGCATCCTCTGGGACACTCTACTGACAATTTAACCTCCATTGTTCTCTTAAGGTAGTTTAACTATATAGCCACATTAGAAATGTATGCATGTAGAATGATTTGAATTGGGAAATTAGGTAAAGGACAACAAATATATGAAAAGATGGCAGTATATGGCAACTTTACTTTTTTTTTTTTTTTTTAAAGCAAAAGAGGAGCATATAATTGTTTAAAAAGGATATTTTTGGAGATGGACAGGCAGGCTTGATGGGGAGGAGGTAGGCCTGTATTTTGAACTTAAAAACTTAAATGGGTTTTTGGGTTCAAAATGTGTAATTTTCTCATATGCTGCCATCTTTATAATTGTGAATTTTGAGGTTCAGGTCATCGGATTGTTTTGTGACATTAGAGCAGTATCAATGTTGGACTGTTTAGATAGGATATGTTGGAGGCTCAAATTGTGGGTTTTCTTAGAGGAAAATGTAAGTAAATAGGGGGGCCATAGCTATAGAGGATAAGCTATTTCAAGGGTAAACCCTAGAAGTGAAGAAATAGGGGGAGATTTATCAAAACCTTTTGACATGAAAAGTTGAATAGATGTCCATAGCAACCAATCAAATAGCTTCTTTCATTTTGCAAAGGCCTTGTAAAAAATATAAGAAGTGATCTGATTGGTTGCTATGGGGAACTGGGCAACCTTTCCTCTGCACAGGTTTTGACAAATCTCCTTGATAGTCTTTAGGCAATTAGGTAACTATAAGATTATTTAGCACAAACATTTAAGTTATTATTGTATTTGATAGTTCATGTATAAGATTTCTTACCCACCCCTGTCTATTGTGAGCTTGTGTAATGTTTCAGTGAGGGACTTGGGCCTATTAGTTTCGTTATAGTGGTGTGAATAGTTGGGCTTTTACCAGATGCATCACTAACCTCACTTGTGCACGGTGTCTGGTTTTTAAGAGTAAATAAAGGCCAAACATTTTTACCCACTATCTTCTAAAAAAGGTTAGGTCCCTCTGTCGTCTGTTTCTGTCATTATAAAATTGAATGCAATGTAGGATAGACCTTTTCCTTCCATGTCTATTTCTTAAGAAGGGCCTTTATATAAGGGCATCCTCTGGGACACTCTACTGACAATTTAACCTCCATTGTTCTCTTAAGGTAGTTTAACTATATAGCCACATTAGAAATGTATGCATGTAGGATGGTTTGAATTGGGAAATTAGGTAAAGGACAACAAATATATGAAAAGATGGCAGTATATGGCAACTTTACTTTTTTTTTTTAAAGCAAAAGAGGAGCATATAATTGTTTAAAAAGGATATTTTTGGAGATGGACAGGCAGGCTTGATGGGGAGGAGGTAGGCCTGTATTTTGAACTTAAAAACTTAAATGGGTTTTTGGGTTCAAAATGTGTAATTTTCTCATATGCTGCCATCGGATTGTTTTGTGACATTAGAGCAGTATCAATGTTGGACTGTTTAGATAGGATATGTTGGAGGCTCAAATTGTGGGTTTTCTTAGAGGACAATGTAAGTAAATAGGGGGGCCATAGCTATAGAGGATAAGCTATTTCAAGGGTAAACCCTAGAAGTGAAGAAATAGGGTGAGATTTATCAAAACCTTTTGACATGAAAAGTTGAATAGATGTCCATAGCAACCAATCAGATAGCTTCTTTCATTTTGCAAAGGCCTTGTAAAAAATATAAGAAGTGATCTGATTGGTTGCTATGGGGAACTGGGCAACCTTTCCTCTGCACAGGTTTTGACAAATCTCCTTGATAGTCTTTAGGCAATTAAGTAACTATAAGAATATTTAGCACAAGCATTTAAGTTTTTATTGTATTTGATAGTTCATGTATAAGATTTCTTACCCACCCCTGTCTATTGTGAGCTTGTGTAATGTTTCAGTGAGGGACTTGGGCCTATTAGTTTCGTTATAGTGGTGTGAATAGTTGGGCTTTTACCAGATGCATCACTAACCTCACTTGTGCACGGTGTCTGGTTTTTAAGAGTAAATAAAGGCCAAACATTTTTACCCACTATCTTCTAAAAAAGGTTAGGTCCCTCTGTCGTCTGTTTCTGTCATTATAAAATTGAATGCAATGTAGGATAGACCTTTTCCTTCCATGTCTATTTATTAAGAAGGGCCTTTATATAAGGGCATCCTCTGGGACACTCTACTGACAATTTAACCTCCATTGTTCTCTTAAGGTAGTTTAACTATATAGCCACATTAGAAATGTATGCATGTAGGATGGTTTGAATTGGGAAAATAGGTAAATGACAACAAATATATGAAAAGATGGCAGTATATGGCAATTTTACTGTTTGGTTTTTTTTAAAGCAAAAGAGGATCATATAATTGTTTAAAAAGGATATTTTTGGAGATGGACAGGCAGGCTTGATGGGGAGGAGGTAGGCCTGTATTTTGAACTTAAAAACTTAAATGGGTTTTTGGGTTCAAAATGTGTAATTTTCTCATATGCTGCCATCTTTATAATTTTGAATTTTGAGGTTTCAGGTCATCAGATTGTTTTGTGAATTTAGAGCAGTATCAATGCAGGACTGTTTAGAGACGGTATGTTGGAGGCTCAAATTGTGGGTTTTCTTAGAGGGCAATGTAAGTAAATAGGGGGGCCATAGCTATAAAGGATAAGCTATTTCATTGATAAACGCTAGAAGTGAAGAAATAGGGGGAGATTTATCAAAACCTTTTGACAGGAAAAGTTGCCTAGATGTCCATAGCAACCAATCAGATAGCTTCTTTCATTTTACAAAGGCCTTGTCAAAAATATAAGAAGGGATCTGATTGGTTGCTATGGGGAACTGGGCAACCTTTCCTCTGCACAGGTTTTGACAAATCTCCTTGATAGTCTTTAGGCAATTAGGTAGCTATAAGATTCTTTGGCACAAGCATTTAAGTTATTATTGTATTTGATAGTTCATGTATAAGATTTCTTACCCATCCCTGTCTATTGTGAGCTTGTGTAATGTTTCAATGAGGAACTTGGGCCTATTAGTTTTGTTATAGAGCTGTGAATAGTTGGGCTTTAACCAGATGCATCACAAACCTCACTTGTGCACGATGTCTGGTTTTTAAGAGTAAATAAAGGCCAAACATTTTCACCCTCTATCTTCTAAAAAAGGTTAGGTCCCTCTGTCGTCTGTTTCTGTCATTATAAAATTGAATGCAATGTAGGATAGACCTTTTCCTTCCATGTCTATTTCTTAAGAAGGGCCTTTATATAAGGGCATCCTCTGGGACACTCTACTGACAATTTAACCTCCATTGTTCTCTTAAGGTAGTTTAACTATATAGCCACATTAGAAATGTATGCATGTAGGATGATTTGAATTGGGAAATTAGGTAAAGGACAACAAATATATGAAAAGATGGCAGTATATGGCAACTTTACTTTTTTTTTTTTTTTTTAAAGCAAAAGAGGAGCATATAATTGTTTAAAAAGGATATTTTTGGAGATGGACAGGCAGGCTTGATGGGGAGGAGGTAGGCCTGTATTTTGAACTTAAAAACTTAAATGGGTTTTTGGGTTCAAAATGTGTAATTTTTTCATATGCTGCCATCTTTATAATTTTGAATTTTGAGGTTCAGGTCATCGGATTGTTTTGTGACATTAGAGCAGTATCAATGTTGGACTGTTTAGATAGGATATGTTGGAGGCTCAAATTGTGGGTTTTCTTAGAGGAAAATGTAAGTAAATAGGGGGGCCATAGCTATAGAGGATAAGCTATTTCAAGGGTAAACCCTAGAAGTGAAGAAATAGGGGGAGATTTATCAAAACCTTTTGACATGAAAAGTTGAATAGATGTCCATAGCAACCAATCAAATAGCTTCTTTCATTTTGCAAAGGCCTTGTAAAAAATATAAGAAGTGATCTGATTGGTTGCTATGGGGAACTGGGCAACCTTTCCTCTGCACAGGATTTGACAAATCTCCTTGATAGTCTTTAGGCAATTAGGTAACTATAAGATTATTTAGCACAAGCATTTAAGTTATTATTGTATTTGATAGTTCATGTATAAGATTTCTTACCCACCCCTGTCTATTGTGAGCTTGTGTAATGTTTCAGCGAGGGACTTGGGCCTATTAGTTTCGTTATAGTGGTGTGAATAGTTGGGCTTTTACCAGATGCATCACTAACCTCACTTGTGCACGGTGTCTGGTTTTTAAGAGTAAATAAAGGCCAAACATTTTTACCCACTATCTTCTAAAAAAGGTTAGGTCCCTCTGTCGTCTGTTTCTGTCATTATAAAATTGAATGCAATGTAGGATAGACCTTTTCCTTCCATGTCTATTTCTTAATAAGGGCCTTTATATAAGGGCATCCTCTGGGACACTCTACTGACAATTTAACCTCCATTGTTCTCTTAAGGTAGTTTAACTATATAGCCACATTAGAAATGTATGCATGTAGGATGGTTTGAATTGGGAAATTAGGTAAAGGACAACAAATATATGAAAAGATGGCAGTATATGGCAACTTTACTTTTTTTTTTTTTTTTTTTAAAGCAAAAGAGGAGCATATAATTGTTTAAAAAGGATATTTTTGTAGATGGACAGGCAGGCTTGATGGGGAGGAGGTAGGCCTGTATTTTGAACTTAAAAACTTAAATGGGTTTTTGGGTTCAAAATGTGTAATTTTCTCATATGCTGCCATCTTTATAATTTTGAATTTTGAGGTTCAGGTCATCGGATTGTTTTGTGACATTAGAGCAGTATCAATGTTGGACTGTTTAGATAGGATATGTTGGAGGCTCAAATTGTGGGTTTTCTTAGAGGACAATGTAAGTAAATAGGGGGGCCATAGCTATAGAGGATAAGCTATTTCAAGGGTAAACCCTAGAAGTGAAAAAATAGGGGGAGATTTATCAAAACCTTTTGACATGAAAAGTTGAATAGATGTCCATAGCAACCAATCAGATAGCTTCTTTCATTTTGCAAAGGCCTTGTAAAAAATATAAGAAGTGATCTGATTGGTTGCTATGGGGAACTGGGCAACCTTTCCTCTGCACAGGTTTTGACAAATCTCCTTGATAGTCTTTAGGCAATTAAGTAACTATAAGAATATTTAGCACAAGCATTTAAGTTATTATTGTATTTGATAGTTCATGTATAAGATTTCTTACCCACCCCTGTCTATTGTGAGCTTGTGTAATGTTTCAGTGAGGGACTTGGGCCTATTAGTTTCGTTATAGTGGTGTGAATAGTTGGGCTTTTACCAGATGCATCACTAACCTCACTTGTGCACGGTGTCTGGTTTTTAAGAGTAAATAAAGGCCAAACATTTTTACCCACTATCTTCTAAAAAAGGTTAGGTCCCTCTGTCGTCTGTTTCTGTCATTATAAAATTGAATGCAATGTAGGATAGACCTTTTCCTTCCATGTCTATTTATTAAGAAGGGCCTTTATATAAGGGCATCCTCTGGGACACTCTACTGACAATTTAACCTCCATTGTTCTCTTAAGGTAGTTTAACTATATAGCCACATTAGAAATGTATGCATGTAGGATGGTTTGAATTGGGAAAATAGGTAAATGACAACAAATATATGAAAAGATGGCAGTATATGGCAATTTTACTGTTTGGTTTTTTTTAAAGCAAAAGAGGATCATATAATTGTTTAAAAAGGCTATTTTTGGAGATGGACAGGCAGGCTTGATGGGGAGGAGGTAGGCCTGTGTTTTGAACTTAAAAACTTAAATGGGTTTTTGGGTTCAAAATGTGTAATTTTCTCATATGCTGCCATCTTTATAATTTAGAATTTTGAGGTTCAGGTCATCGGATTGTTTTGTGACATTAGAGGAGTATCAATGTTGGACTGTTTAGATAGGATATATTGGAGGCTCAAATTGTGGGTTTTCTTAGAGGACAATGTAAGTAAATAGGGGGGCCATAGCTATAGAGGATTAGCTATTTCAAGGGTAAACCCTAGAAGTGAAGAGATAGGGGGATATTTATCAAAATCTTTTGACAGGAAAAGTTGCCTAGATGTCCATAGCAACCAATCAGATAGCTTCTTTCATTTTGCAAAGGCCTTGTCAAAAATATAAGAAGTGATCTGATTGGTTGCTATGGGGGAACTGGGCAACCTTTCCTCTGCACAGGTTTTGACAAATCTCCTTGATAGTCTTTAGGCAATTAGGTAACTATAAGATTCTTTAGCACAAGCATTTAAGTTATTATTGTATTTGATAGTTCATGTATAAGATTTCTTACCCACCCCTGTCTATTGTGAGCTTGTGTAATGTTTCAGCGAGGGACTTGGGCCTATTAGTTTTGTTATAGTGGTGTGAATAGTTGGGCTTTTACCAGATGCATCACTAACCTCACTTGTGCACGGTGTCTGGTTTTTAAGAGTAAATAAAGGCCAAACATTTTTACCCACTATCTTCTAAAAAAGGTTAGGTCCCTCTGTCATCTGTTTCTGTCATTATAAAATTGAATGCAATGTAGGATAGACCTTTTCCTTCCATGTCTATTTATTAAGAAGGGCCTTCATATAAGGGCATCCTCTGGGACACTCTACTGACAATTTAACCTCCATTGTTCTCTTAAGGTAGTTTAACTATATAGCCACATTAGAAATGTATGCATGTAGGATGATTTGAATTGGGAAATTAGGTAAAGGACAACAAATATATGAAAAGATGGCAGTATATGGCAACTTTACTTTTTTTTTTTTTTTTTTATAAAGCAAAAGAGGAGCATATAATTGTTTAAAAAGGATATTTTTGGAGATGGACAGGCAGGCTTGATGGGGAGGAGGTAGGCCTGTATTTTGAACTTAAAAACTTAAATGGGTTTTTGGGTTCAAAATGTGTAATTTTCTCATATGCTGCCATCTTTATAATTTTGAATTTTGAGGTTCAGGTCATCGGATTGTTTTGTGACATTAGAGCAGTATCAATGTTGGACTGTTTAGATAGGATATGTTGGAGGCTCAAATTGTGGGTTTTCTTAGAGGACAATGTAAGTAAATAGGGGGGCCATAGCTATAGAGGATAAGCTATTTCAAGGGTAAACCCTAGAAGTGAAGAAATAGGGGGAGATTTATCAAAACCTTTTGACAGGAAAAGTTGCCTAGATGTCCATAGCAACCAATCAGATAGCTTCTTTCATTTTGCAAAGGCCTTGTCAAAAATATAAGAAGTGATCTGATTGGTTGCTATGGGGGAACTGGGCAACCTTTCTTCTGCACAGGTTTTGACAAATCTCCTTGATAGTCTTTAGGCAATTAGGTAACTATAAGATTCTTTAGCACAAGCATTTAAGTTATTATTGTATTTGATAGTTCATGTATAAGATTTCTTACCCACCCCTGTCTATTGTGAGCTTGTGTAATGTTTCAGTGAGGGACTTGGGCCTATTAGTTTCGTTATAGTGGTGTGAATAGTTTGGCTTTTACCAGATGCATCACTAACCTCACTTGTGCACGGTGTCTGGTTTTTAAGAGTAAATAAAGGCCAAACATTTTTACCCACTATCTTCTAAAAAAGGTTAGGTCCCTCTGTTGTCTGTTTCTGTCATTATAAAATTGAATGCAATGTAGGATAGACCTTTTCCTTCCATGTCTATTTATTAAGAAGGGCCTTTATATAAGGGCATCCTCTGGGACACTCTACTGACAATTTAACCTCCATTGTTCTCTTAAGGTAGTTTAACTATATAGCCACATTAGAAATGTATGCATGTAGGATGGTTTGAATTGGGAAAATAGGTAAATGACAACAAATCTATGAAAAGATGGCAGTATATGGCAATTTTACTGTTTGGTTTTTTTAAAGCAAAAGAGGATCATATAATTGTTTAAAAAGGCTATTTTTGGAGATGGACAGGCAGGCTTGATGGGGAGGAGGTAGGCCTGTGTTTTGAACTTAAAAACTTAAATGGGTTTTTGGGTTCAAAATGTGTAATTTTCTCATATGCTGCCATCTTTATAATTTTGAATTTTGAGGTTCAGGTCATCGGATTGTTTTGTGACATTAGAGGAGTATCAATGTTGGACTGTTTAGATAGGATATATTGGAGGCTCAAATTGTGGGTTTTCTTAGAGGACAATGTAAGTAAATAGGGGGGCCATAGCTATAGAGGATAAGCTATTTCAAGGGTAAACGCTAGAAGTGAAGAGATAGGGGGAGATTTATCAAAACCTTTTGACAGGAAAAGTTGCCTAGATGTCCATAGCAACCCATCAGATAGCTTCTTTCATTTTGCAAAGGCCTTGTTAAAAATATAAGACGGGATCTGATTGGTTGCTATGGGGAACTGGGCAACCTTTCCTCTGCACAGGTTTTGACAAATCTCCCTGATAGTTTTTAGGCAATTAGGTAGCTATAAGATTCTTTAGCACAAGCAATTAAGTTATTGTTTTATTTGATAGTTCATGTATAAGATTTCTTACCCACCTCTGTCTATTGTGAGCTTGTGTGATGTTTCAATGAGGGACTTGGGCCTATTAGTTTTTTTTATAGTGGTGTGAATAGTTGGGCTTTTACCAGATGCATCACAAACCTCACTTGTGCACGATGTCTGGTTTTTAAGAGTAAATAAAGGCCAAACATTTTTACCCACTATCTTCTAAAAAAGGTTAGGTCCCTCTATCGTCTGTTTCTGTCATTATAAAATTGAATGCAATGTAGGATAGACCTTTTCCTTCCATGTCTATTTATTAAGAAGGGCCTTTATATAAGGACATCCTCTGGGACACTCTACTGACAATTTAACCTCCATTGTTCTCTTACGGTTGTTTAACTATATAGCCACATTAGAAATGTATGCATGTAGGATGGTTTGAATTGGGAAAAAAGGTAAAGGACAACAAATATATGAAAAGATGGCAGTATATGGCAACTTTACTGTTTTTTTTTTTAAAGCAAAAGAGGAGCATATAATTGTTTAAAAAGGATATTTTTGGAGATGGACAGGCAGGCTTGATGGGGTGGAGGTAGGCCTGTGTTTTGAACTTAAAAACTTAAATGGGTTTTTGGGTTCAAAATGTGTAATTTTCTCATATGCTGCCATCTTTATAATTTTGAATTTTGAGGTTCAGGTCATCGGATTGTTTTGTGACATTAGAGGAGTATCAATGTTGGACTGTTTAGATAGGATATATTGGAGGCTCAAATTGTGGGTTTTCTTGGAGGACAATGTAAGTAAATAGGGGGACCATAGCTATAGAGGATAAGCTATTTCAAGGGTAAATGCTAGAAGTGAAGAGATAGGGGGAGATTTATCAAAACCTTTTGACAGGAAAAGTTGCCTAGATGTCCATAGCAACCCATCAGATAGCTTCTTTCATTTTGCAAAGGCCTTGTTAAAAATATAAGACGGGATCTGATTGGTTGCTATGGGGAACTGGGCAACCTTTCCTCTGCACAGGTTTTGACAAATCTCCCTGATAGTTTTTAGGCAATTAGGTAGCTATAAGATTCTTTAGCACAAGCAATTAAGTTATTGTTTTATTTGATAGTTCATGTATAAGATTTCTTACCCACCTCTGTCTATTGTGAGCTTGTGTGATGTTTCAATGAGGGACTTGGGCCTATTAGTTTTTTTTATAGTGGTGTGAATAGTTGGGCTTTTACCAGATGCATCACAAACCTCACTTGTGCACGATGTCTGGTTTTTAAGAGTAAATAAAGGCCAAACATTTTTACCCACTATCTTCTAAAAAAGGTTAGGTCCCTCTATCGTCTGTTTCTGTCATTATAAAATTGAATGCAATGTAGGATAGACCTTTTCCTTCCATGTCTATTTATTAAGAAGGGCCTTTATATAAGGACATCCTCTGGGACACTCTACTGACAATTTAACCTCCATTGTTCTCTTACGGTTGTTTAACTATATAGCCACATTAGAAATGTATGCATGTAGGATGGTTTGAATTGGGAAAAAAGGTAAAGGACAACAAATATATGAAAAGATGGCAGTATATGGCAACTTTACTGTTTTTTTTTTTAAAGCAAAAGAGGAGCATATAATTGTTTAAAAAGGATATTTTTGGAGATGGACAGGCAGGCTTGATGGGGTGGAGGTAGGCCTGTGTTTTGAACTTAAAAACTTAAATGGGTTTTTGGGTTCAAAATGTGTAATTTTCTCATATGCTGCCATCTTTATAATTTTGAATTTTGAGGTTCAGGTCATCGGATTGTTTTGTGACATTAGAGCAGTATCAATGTTGGACTGTTTAGATAGGATATATTGGAGGCTCAAATTGTGGGTTTTCTTGGAGGACAATGTAAGTAAATAGGGAGGGCCATAGCTATAGAGGATAAGCTATTTCAAGGGTAAATGCTAGAAGTGAAGAGATAGGGGGAGATTTATCAAAACCTTTTGACAGGAAAAGTTGCCTAGATGTCCATAGCAACCCATCAGATAGCTTCTTTCATTTTGCAAAGTCCTTCTCAAAAATATAAGAAGGGATCTGATTGATTGCTATGGGGAACTGGGCAACCTTTCCTCTGCACAGGTTTTGACAAATCTCCCTGATAGTCTTTAGGCAATTAGTAGCTATAAGATTCTTTAGTTCATGTATAAGATTTCTTACCCACCCCTGTCTATTGTGAGCTTGTGTAATGTTTCAGTGAGGGACTTGGGCCTATTAGTTTTGTTATAGTGGTGTGAATAGTTGGGCTTTTACCAGATGCATCACAAACCTCACTTGTGCACGATGTCTGGTTTTTAAGAGTAAATAAAGGCCAAACATTTTTACCCACTATCTTCTAAAAATGTTTAGGTCCCTCTGTCGTCTGTTTCTGTCATTATAAAATTGAATGCAATGTAGGATAGACCTTTTCCTTCCATGTCTATTTCTTAAGAAGGGCCTTTATATAAGGGCATCCTCTGGGACACTCTACTGACAATTTAACCTCCATTGTTCTCTTAAGGTAGTTTAACTATATAGCCACATTAGAAATGTATGCATGTAGGATGATTTGAATTGGGAAATTAGGTAAAGGACAACAAATATATGAAAAGATGGCAGTATATGGCAACTTTACTTTTTTTTTTTTTTTTTTTAAAGCAAAAGAGGAGCATATAATTGTTTAAAAAGGATATTTTTGGAGATGGATAGGCAGGCTTGATGGGGAGGAGGTAGGCCTGTATTTTGAACTTAAAAACTTAAATGGGTTTTTGGGTTCAAAATGTGTAATTTTCTCATATGCTGCCATCTTTATCATTTTGAATTTTGAGGTTCAGGTCATCGGATTGTTTTGTGACATTAGAGGAGTATCAATGTTGGACTGTTTAGATAGGATATGTTAGAGGCTCAAATTGTGGGTTTTCTTTGAGGACAATGTAAGTAAATAGGGGGGCCATAGCTATAGAGGATAAGCTATTTCAAGGGTAAACCCTAGAAGTGAAGAAATAGGGGGAGATTTATCAAAACCTTTTGACAGGAAAAGTTGCCTAGATGTCCATAGCAACCAATCAGATAGCTTCTTTCATTTTGCAAAGGCCTTGTCAAAAATATAAGAAGTGATCTGATTGGTTGCTATGGGGGAACTGGGCAACCTTTCTTCTGCACAGGTTTTGACAAATCTCCTTGATAGTCTTTAGGCAATTAGGTAACTATAAGATTCTTTAGCACAAGCATTTAAGTTATTATTGTATTTGATAGTTCATGTATAAGATTTCTTACCCACCCCTGTCTATTGTGAGCTTGTGTAATGTTTCAGTGAGGGACTTGGGCCTATTAGTTTCGTTATAGTGGTGTGAATAGTTTGGCTTTTACCAGATGCATCACTAACCTCACTTGTGCACGGTGTCTGGTTTTTAAGAGTAAATAAAGGCCAAACATTTTTACCCACTATCTTCTAAAAAAGGTTAGGTCCCTCTGTCGTCTGTTTCTGTCATTATAAAATTGAATGCAATGTAGGATAGACCTTTTCCTTCCATGTCTATTTATTAAGAAGGGCCTTTATATAAGGGCATCCTCTGGGACACTCTACTGACAATTTAACCTCCATTGTTCTCTTAAGGTAGTTTAACTATATAGCCACATTAGAAATGTATGCATGTAGGATGGTTTGAATTGGGAAAATAGGTAAATGACAACAAATCTATGAAAAGATGGCAGTATATGGCAATTTTACTGTTTGGTTTTTTTTAAAGCAAAAGAGGATCATATAATTGTTTAAAAAGGCTATTTTTGGAGATGGACAGGCAGGCTTGATGGGGAGGAGGTAGGCCTGTGTTTTGAACTTAAAAACTTAAATGGGTTTTTGGGTTCAAAATGTGTAATTTTCTCATATGCTGCCATCTTTATAATTTTGAATTTTGAGGTTCAGGTCATCGGATTGTTTTGTGACATTAGAGGAGTATCAATGTTGGACTGTTTAGATAGGATATATTGGAGGCTCAAATTGTGGGTTTTCTTAGAGGACAATGTAAGTAAATAGGGGGGCCATAGCTATAGAGGATAAGCTATTTCAAGGGTAAACGCTAGAAGTGAAGAGATAGGGGGAGATTTATCAAAACCTTTTGACAGGAAAAGTTGCCTAGATGTCCATAGCAACCCATCAGATAGCTTCTTTCATTTTGCAAAGGCCTTGTTAAAAATATAAGACGGGATCTGATTGGTTGCTATGGGGAACTGGGCAACCTTTCCTCTGCACAGGTTTTGACAAATCTCCCTGATAGTTTTTAGGCAATTAGGTAGCTATAAGATTATTTAGCACAAGCAATTAAGTTATTGTTTTATTTGATAGTTCATGTATAAGATTTCTTACCCACCCCTGTCTATTGTGAGCTTGTGTGATGTTTCAATGAGGGACTTGGGCCTATTAGTTTTTTTTATAGTGGTGTGAATAGTTGGGCTTTTACCAGATGCATCACAAACCTCACTTGTGCACGATGTCTGGTTTTTAAGAGTAAATAAAGGCCAAACATTTTTACCCACTATCTTCTAAAAAAGGTTAGGTCCCTCTATCGTCTGTTTCTGTCATTATAAAATTGAATGCAATGTAGAATAGACCTTTTCCTTCCATGTCTATTTATTAAGAAGGGCCTTTATATAAGGACATCCTCTGGGACACTCTACTGACAATTTAACCTCCATTGTTCTCTTACGGTTGTTTAACTATATAGCCACATTAGAAATGTATGCATGTAGGATGGTTTGAATTGGGAAAAAAGGTAAAGGACAACAAATATATGAAAAGATGGCAGTATATGGCAACTTTACTGTTTTTTTTTTTAAAGCAAAAGAGGAGCATATAATTGTTTAAAAAGGATATTTTTGGAGATGGACAGGCAGGCTTGATGGGGTGGAGGTAGGCCTGTGTTTTGAACTTAAAAACTTAAATGGGTTTTTGGGTTCAAAATGTGTAATTTTCTCATATGCTGCCATCTTTATAATTTTGAATTTTGAGGTTCAGGTCATCGGATTGTTTTGTGACATTAGAGCAGTATCAATGTTGGACTGTTTAGATAGGATATATTGGAGGCTCAAATTGTGGGTTTTCTTGGAGGACAATGTAAGTAAATAGGGGGGGCCATAGCTATAGAGGATAAGCTATTTCAAGGGTAAATGCTAGAAGTGAAGAGATAGGGGGAGATTTATCAAAACCTTTTGACAGGAAACGTTGCCTAGATGTCCATAGCAACCCATCAGATAGCTTCTTTCATTTTGCAAAGTCCTTCTCAAAAATATAAGAAGGGATCTGATTGATTGCTATGGGGAACTGGGCAACCTTTCCTCTGCACAGGTTTTGACAAATCTCCCTGATAGTCTTTAGGCAATTAGTAGCTATAAGATTCTTTAGTTCATGTATAAGATTTCTTACCCACCCCTGTCTATTGTGAGCTTGTGTAATGTTTCAGTGAGGGACTTGGGCCTATTAGTTTTGTTATAGTGGTGTGAATAGTTGGGCTTTTACCAGATGCATCACAAACCTCACTTGTGCACGATGTCTGGTTTTTAAGAGTAAATAAAGGCCAAACATTTTTACCCACTATCTTCTAAAAATGTTTAGGTCCCTCTGTCGTCTGTTTCTGTCATTATAAAATTGAATGCAATGTAGGATAGACCTTTTCCTTCCATGTCTATTTATTAAGAAGGGCCTTTATATAAAGGCATCCTCTGGGACACTCTACTGACAATTTAACCTCCATTGTTCTCTTAAGGTAGTTTAACTATATAGCCACATTAGAAATGTATGCATGTAGGATGATTTGAATTGGGAAATTAGGTAAAGGACAACAAATATATGAAAAGATGGCAGTATATGGCAACTTTACTTTTTTTTTTTTTTTTTTATAAAGCAAAAGAGGAGCATATAATTGTTTAAAAAGGATATTTTTGGAGATGGACAGGCAGGCTTGATGGGGAGGAGGTAGGCCTGTATTTTGAACTTAAAAACTTAAATGGGTTTTTGGGTTCAAAATGTGTAATTTTCTCATATGCTGCCATCTTTATAATTTAGAATTTTGAGGTTCAGGTCATCGGATTGTTTTGTGACATTAGAGCAGTATCAATGTTGGACTGTTTAGATAGGATATGTTGGAGGCTCAAATTGTGGGTTTTCTTAGAGGACAATGTAAGTAAATAGGGGGGCCATAGCTATAGAGGTTAAGCTATTTCAAGGGTAAACCCTAGAAGTAAAGAAATAGGGGGAGATTTATCAAAACCTTTTGACAGGAAAAGTTGCCTAGATGTCCATAGCAACCAATCAGATAGCTTCTTTCATTTTGCAAAGGCCTTGTCAAAAATATAAGAAGTGATCTGATTGGTTGCTATGGGGGAACTGGGCAACCTTTCTTCTGCACAGGTTTTGACAAATCTCCTTGATAGTCTTTAGGCAATTAGGTAACTATAAGATTCTTTAGCACAAGCATTTAAGTTATTATTGTATTTGATAGTTCATGTATAAGATTTCTTACCCACCCCTGTCTATTGTGAGCTTGTGTAATGTTTCAGTGAGGGACTTGGGCCTATTAGTTTCGTTATAGTGGTGTGAATAGTTTGGCTTTTACCAGATGCATCACTAACCTCACTTGTGCACGGTGTCTGGTTTTTAAGAGTAAATAAAGGCCAAACATTTTTACCCACTATCTTCTAAAAAAGGTTAGGTCCCTCTGTCGTCTGTTTCTGTCATTATAAAATTGAATGCAATGTAGGATAGACCTTTTCCTTCCATGTCTATTTATTAAGAAGGGCCTTTATATAAGGGCATCCTCTGGGACACTCTACTGACAATTTAACCTCCATTGTTCTCTTAAGGTAGTTTAACTATATAGCCACATTAGAAATGTATGCATGTAGGATGGTTTGAATTGAGAAAATAGGTAAATGACAACAAATCTATGAAAAGATGGCAGTATATGGCAATTTTACTGTTTGGTTTTTTTTAAAGCAAAAGAGGATCATATAATTGTTTAAAAAGGCTATTTTTGGAGATGGACAGGCAGGCTTGATGGGGAGGAGGTAGGCCTATGTTTTGAACTTAAATACTTAAATGGGTTTTTGGGTTCAAAATGTGTAATTTTCTCATATGCTGCCATCTTTATAATTTTGAATTTTGAGGTTCAGGTCATCGGATTGTTTTGTGACATTAGAGGAGTATCAATGTTGGACTGTTTAGATAGGATATATTGGAGGCTCAAATTGTGGGTTTTCTTAGAGGACAATGTAAGTAAATAGGGGGGCCATAGCTATAGAGGATAAGCTATTTCAAGGGTAAACGCTAGAAGTGAAGAGATAGGGGGAGATTTATCAAAACCTTTTGACAGGAAAAGTTGCCTAGATGTCCATAGCAACCCATCAGATAGCTTCTTTCATTTTGCAAAGGCCTTGTTAAAAATATAAGACGGGATCTGATTGGTTGCTATGGGGAACTGGGCAACCTTTCCTCTGCACAGGTTTCGACAAATCTCCCTGATAGTTTTTAGGCAATTAGGTAGCTATAAGATTCTTTAGCACAAGCAATTAAGTTATTGTTTTATTTGATAGTTCATGTATAAGATTTCTTACCCACCCCTGTCTATTGTGAGCTTGTGTGATGTTTCAATGAGGGACTTGGGCCTATTAGTTTTTTTTATAGTGGTGTGAATAGTTGGGCTTTTACCAGATGCATCACAAACCTCACTTGTGCACGATGTCTGGTTTTTAAGAGTAAATAAAGGCCAAACATTTTTACCCACTATCTTCTAAAAAAGGTTAGGTCCCTCTATCGTCTGTTTCTGTCATTATAAAATTGAATGCAATGTAGGATAGACCTTTTCCTTCCATGTCTATTTATTAAGAAGGGCCTTTATATAAGGACATCCTCTGGGACACTCTACTGACAATTTAACCTCCATTGTTCTCTTACGGTTGTTTAACTATATAGCCACATTAGAAATGTATGCATGTAGGATGGTTTGAATTGGGAAAAAAGGTAAAGGACAACAAATATATGAAAAGATGGCAGTATATGGCAACTTTACTGTTTTTTTTTTTAAAGCAAAAGAGGAGCATATAATTGTTTAAAAAGGATATTTTTGGAGATGGACAGGCAGGCTTGATGGGGTGGAGGTAGGCCTGTGTTTTGAACTTAAAAACTTAAATGGGTTTTTGGGTTCAAAATGTGTAATTTTCTCATATGCTGCCATCTTTATAATTTTGAATTTTGAGGTTCAGGTCATCGGATTGTTTTGTGACATTAGAGCAGTATCAATGTTGGACTGTTTAGATAGGATATATTGGAGGCTCAAATTGTGGGTTTTCTTGGAGGACAATGTAAGTAAATAGGGGGGGCCATAGCTATAGAGGATAAGCTATTTCAAGGGTAAATGCTAGAAGTGAAGAGATAGGGGGAGATTTATCAAAACCTTTTTACAGGAATCCCATTTATTAGCCCTAGATGCCCATAGACTCCAAAATAAGAGATATCCACATATCTTTCAAGCGCATGCTGTTCACAAAAAGGGAGGAGTGGCGATTGCATTTAAGAACACCCTGACGGTTACTGTCCAGCACTCTGTGATAGACGATAGAGGTCGTTTTATAATTATTGTGTGCTTACTAAACAATGTTCAATATACCTTAGGCTCCTTATATGCGCCTAATGCGAAACAGTGTACCTTCCTCAGGGCATTCTTGCGCAAATTGGAGTCCTTGAGAAAGGGACACTGCCTACTGCTAGGAGATTTTAATATGACCATGTGGCCTAGTGTAGATTCTACTTCGCCCAGTTTGAAAAAAGAACCCACAGGTTTCTTCACTAGTGTGTCCCAAAATGATCTATATGATGTTTGGCGTATATCCCACCCCACAGAAAGGGACTTCACCTTCTTTTCTCATGTACATAAGATATACACCAGAATAGATTACGCCCTTACCTCCCACTCTCTCCTATCATTGGTTTTAGAGGCCCAAATTATGCCCATAGAATGGTCGGACCATTCCCCCATAAGCGTAACCATTAAAGAATCGCATAGCACCCGCCCGACCTATATTTGGAGACTTAACCCACTAATACTCCATAATCCTGAATACTCTGAAGCGACCAAGTTGGCGGTTGATGCCTACTTCCGCATTAATGATACTGGTGATGTCACAGACCCCATGCTTTGGTGTGCGTTTAAGGCTACAATTAGGGGCCACTTTATTAGCCAAACAGCCTATGACAGGAAGCTCCGCCAGACCAAAACACTAGAACTCCAACAGCGCCTTGCGGAATTACATAGGCGTAATAAGACCTCATACTCTCCATCACTAGTAGGAGAAATTTCTCAGGTTAGTGCTACCCTACACTCCCTCTCCTTACACAGCTATGAGATGGCACTGAGAAGGTTCAAAATGACATGGTATTGGCAGGGTAATAGATCTGGCTCTCTACTGGCTAAACAACTTAAAAAACGTCAGGATAAGGGGAGAATCCCCTTCCTTACTAAATCTGATGGTTCTATAGTTACTGACCCTCAAAGTATAGCCAATTGTTTTGCAGATTTTTATAGTAAATTGTACAATCTTCAACATGACATTGCTACTCCACAGCCTGATGAAGCAGTTATCTCTTCTTTTCTGTCCTCTATGTCCCTCCCCTCTCTGTCCGCGGACCAAGCATCTGATCTTTGCTCTCCCTTCTCCACAGAAGAAATTCTTGAATGTGTGCGTTCCCTCAAGCCCTCGAAGTCACCTGGCCCTGATGGTATTACAAATGAATTTTATAAGCGATTTGGCCCCTCCGTAGCTCCCTTTTTGACCAGAGCCTTTAACCGTATTAAGGAGAACGGTGTGCCCCCTAAGGAGATGTTGGATGCTCTGGTCATTACCATACCTAAACCTGGTAAGCCACTGGACTCTACCCTAAATTACAGACCAATCTCTCTCCTAAATAGTGATATTAAATTGTATGCCCTGGCTCTTGCTGCCAGGTTGAATAGGGTTTTGCCGGACCTAATTCACAGGGACCAGGTTGGCTTCGTCAAGGGTCGTCAAACGGTGGATGGTACGAGACGCTTTCTCGACATCATCACGAAAGCGCATTCCGATCGGACGCCTTCTCTCTTGCTATCCCTTGATGCGGAGAAGGCGTTCGATCGAGTGCACTGGGGATATTTGCGAAGTGTGCTGCGTAAGTTTGGTTTTCCCCACTCTTTGGAATCTGCCATTATGGCACTATATACGCTCCCATCTGCTAGAATTTACACGATGGGTACCCTTTCTAATAGTTTCTCACTTAGCAATGGGACTAGACAGGGGTGCCCACTATCCCCCCTTATATTTACCTTAGTTATGGAGCCGCTTGCTCAATCCATCAGGGACTCCCCAAACATTGCGGGCATTCAGATAGGTAAAGTAGACCACAGGATTGGCTTGTTCGCCGACGATGTCATCATTAGTCTCTCCAACCCCCTGAGCTCTTTAGGCCCAGTTATGGACATTATTGATGCCTTTAGTCGAGTTAGCTTTTATAAGATTAACCCCACAAAGTCGTGTATCTTACCATTGCAGATACCCACTGAGCAACAGCGAGTACTACAAGCTAAATATCCCTTTCAATGGGTCACTGACCGGATTCCTTACCTAGGCATAGTCCTTACTGCGTTGCCTGATAAGACAATTGCTTCTAATTTTGCTGTTATGAGGTCCCTGCTTACCAAAGAAATTGATCACTTCTCCAAGCTTCCTGTCTCATGGGCGGGACGTGTTGCCACTGCTAAGATGATGCTGCTCCCTAAAATTTTATATTTTTTTAGATGCCTGCCGATGATAGTACCCGCCTCCTTCCTCTCACAACTACAGAGAATGCTCTTACGATTTATTTGGGATGGTAAGCATCCTAGGGTTGGTGCGAATATATTGTATCGCCCTGTGCATGAGGGGGGTATGGGGGTGCCGAACCTTAAAATGTACTATCACGCTGTTCTACTCGATCAGCTTAAAAAATGGTGGTGGCAGGACGCTCCCCCCCTGTGGGTAGATATTGAAGCTGCTGTCCTCAATGTTTCTAATTTTAATAACTTTCTCTGGGCATTGCGCTTTAACCCTACCTTTGCTCCCTCTTCTCCTTTCTCTACTATTGCGGCTGCTATCAGGTTGTGGAGTAAGGTGGCGCGAATTAAAAGTCTTTGTCCACCTAGAGTGAGGGATATCCCTTTAGCTGCTATAGGAGACTATATTCTAGATATAGATTTTAAGCCCTGGATAGATGCGGGCATCCTCACGGTGGCATTGATTAGCGATGCTAATGGGTTAATGCCTTTCACTGATATTGTACGCATATTCTCTATATCACAGAAAGACTTTTACAAATACTTGAGGCTTAGACATTTTTTGAGATCCCTCCCTTGGGATAGCTCTCGGCCTCGCACTGCGTATGAACGTCATTTTCTGTGCAGGGACTCCTCTACTAGGGGTATCTCCCTTGCTTATGTAGCTTTGACTGAGGAGGAGGGGGAAATGGACAGTACGTTTAAGTCCAGATGGGAGGAGGACCTGGCGCGCAGATTCACGGCTGAGCAGTGGAGCTTTGTCTTTGACTTGCACAAAAAATATTCTAAATGTGTTAATCATTTCGAAGCTTCTAGGAAGCTCCTATACCGATGGTACTACACGCCGGTTCGTCTGGCTAAAATATACCCTACCACCTCCCCAGTATGTTGGCGATGTAACCGGGAAAGTGGTACCTTGCTACACGTGTGGTGGACTTGCCCGTTAATTGCACCTCTTTGGTTCGAAATTAAGAAGTTATTGGACAACCTAGTGGATTGCCCCTTCCCATGGGGCCCAGAGAGTGCACTACTATTTCTGTCCCTAGAACAAGTTCCCCCGCATTATATGACCATTTTATATCATATTCTGATAGTTGTGAGGGCTCACATTGCTCGGAGGTGGAAGTCGACTGGGGTGCCGGGTCTTCCTGCCATTCTGGCGGAGGTGCATAGTAACCTCGTGTTGGAGGGATTGATAGCGAAGAGGTGTGGGGCTTCTAATAGCCGCATAGCTACTCTGTCCCAGTGGACGGACAGATGTTCGACCTCAATTAGGGTCGTAGATTAGCTAATCGTATATGCACGATGTATCGCACTCTGATATGTGTATTATGATATGTGTATTATGATTATGATTGTATTGGTGGTCTCTCATTCCTTGTTTTATACATCATATATTGAGGACCTTACTGTTGTTCTTGTTATATGAAAATTTATAAATAAAGTTTAAAAAAAAAAAAAAAAAAAACCTTTTGACAGGAAAAGTTGCCTAGATGTCCATAGCAACCCATCAGATAGCTTCTTTCATTTTGCAAAGTCCTTCTCAAAAATATAAGAAGGGATCTAATTGATTGCTATGGGGAACTGGGCAACCTTTCCTCTGCACAGGTTTTGACAAATCTCCCTGATAGTCTTTAGGCAATTAGTAGCTATAAGATTCTTTAGTTCATGTATAAGATTTCTTACCCACCCCTGTCTATTGTGAGCTTGTGTAATGTTTCAGTGAGGGACTTGGGCCTATTAGTTTTGTTATAGTGGTGTGAATAGTTGGGCTTTTACCAGATGCATCACAAACCTCACTTGTGCACAATGTCTGGTTTTTAAGAGTAAATAAAGGCCAAACATTTTTACCCACTATCTTCTAAAAATGTTTAGGTTCCTCTGTCGTCTGTTTCTGTCATTATAAAATTGAATGCAATGTAGGATAGACCTTTTCCTTCCATGTCTATTTCTTAAGAAGGGCCTTTATATAAGGGCATCCTCTGGGACACTCTACTGACAATTTAACCTCCATTGTTCTCTTAAGGTAGTTTAACTATATAGCCACATTAGAAATGTATGCATGTAGGATGATTTGAATTGTAAAATTAGGTAAAGGACAACAAATATATGAAAAGATGGCAGTATATGGCAACTTTACTTTTTTTTTTTTTTTTTTTAAAGCAAAAGAGGAGCATATAATTGTTTAAAAAGGATATTTTTGGAGATGGACAGGCAGGCTTGATGGGGAGGAGGCAGGCCTGTATTTTGAACTTAAAAACTTAAATGGGTTTTTGGGTTCAAAATGTGTAATTTTCTCATATGCTGCCATCTTTATAATTTTGAATTTTGAGGTTCAGGTCATCGGATTGTTTTGTGACATTAGAGCAGTATCAATGTTGGACTGTTTAGAGAGGATATGTTGGAGGCTCAAATTGTGGGTTTTCTTGGAGGACAATGTAAGTAAATAGGGGGGCCATAGCTATAGAGGATAAGCTATTTCATTGGTAAACGCTAGAAGTGAAGAGATAGGGGGAGATTTATCAAAATCTTTTGACAGGAAAAGTTGCCTAGATGTCCATAGCAACCAATCAGATAGCTTCTTTCATTTTGCAAAGGACTTGTCAAAAATATAAGAAGTGATCTGATTGGTTGCTATGGGGGAACTGGGCAACCTTTCCTCTCCACAGGTTTTGACGAATCTCCTTGATAGTCTTTAGGCAATTAGGTAGCTATAAGTTTCTTTAGCACAAGCATTTAAGTTATTATTGTATTTGATAGTTCATGTATAAGATTTCTTACCCACCCCTGTCTATTGTGAGCTTGTGTAATGTTTCAATGAGTGACTTGGGCCTATTAGTTTTGTTATAGTGGTGTGAATAGTTGGGCTTTTACCAGATGCATCACAAACCTCACTTGTGCACGGTGTCTGGTTTTTAAGAGTAAATAAAGGCCAAACATTTTTACCCACTATCTTCTAAAAAAGGTTATGTCCCTCTGTCGTCTGTTTCTGTCATTATAAAATTGAATGCAATGTAGGATAGACCTTTTCCTTCCATGTCTATTTATTAAGAAGGGCCTTTATATAAGGGCATCCTCTGGGACACTCTACTGACAATTTAACCTCCATTGTTCTCTTAAGGTAGTTTAACTATTTAGCCACATTAGAAATGTATGCATGTAGGATGATTTGAATTGGGAAATTAGGTAAAGGACAACAAAGATATGAAAAGATGGCAGTATATGGCAACTTTACTGTTTTTTTTTTTTAAAGCAAAAGAGGAACATATAATTGTTTAAAAAGGATATTTTTGGAGATGGACAGGCAGGCTTGATGGGGAGGAGGTAGGCCTGTATTTTGAACTTAATAACTTAAATGGGTTTTTGGGTTCAAAATGTGTAATTTTCTCATATGCTGCCATCTTTATAATTTTGAATTTTGAGGTTCAGGTCATCGGATTGTTTTGTGACATTAGAGCAGTATCAATGTTGGACTGTTTAGAGAGGATATGTTGGGGGCTCAAATTGTGGGTTTTCTTGGAGGACAATGTAAGTAAATAGGGGGGCCATAGCTATAGAGGATAAGCTATTTCAAGGGTAAACCCTAGAAGTGAAGAGATAGGGGGATATTTATCAAAACCTTTTGACAGGAAAAGTTGCCTAGATGTCCATAGCAACCAATCAGATAGCTTCTTTCATTTTGCAAAGTCCTTGTCAAAAATATAAGAAGTGATCTGATTGGTTGCTATGGGGGAACTGGGCAACCTTTCCTCTGCACAGGTTTTGACAAATCTCCTTGATAGTCTTTAGGCAATTAGGTAGCTATAAGATTCTTTAGCACAAGCATTTAAGTGATTATTGTATTTGATAGTTCATGTATAAGATTTCTTACCCACCCCTGTCTATTGTGAGCTTGTGTAATGTTTCAGTGAGGGACTTGGGCCTATTAGTTTTGTTATAGTGGTGTGAATAGTTGGGCTTTTACCAGATGCATCACAAACCTCACTTGTGCACGATGTCTGGTTTTTAAGAGTAAATAAAGGCCAAACATTTTTACCCACTATCTTCTAAAAAAGGTTAGGTCCCTCTGTCGTCTGTTTCTGTCATTATAAAATTGAATGCAATGTAGGATAGACCTTTTCCTTCCATGTCTATTTATTAAGAAGGGCCTTCATATAAGGGCATCCTCTGGGACACTCTACTGACAATTTAACCTCCATTGTTCTCTTAAGGTAGTTTAACTATATAGCCACATTAGAAATGTATGCATGTAGGATGATTTGAATTGGGAAATTAGGTAAAGGACAACAAATATATGAAAAGATGGCAGTATATGGCAACTTTACTTTTTTTTTTTTTTTTTAAGCAAAGGGGGAGCATATAATTATTTAAAAAGGATATTTTTGGAGATGGACAGGCAGGCTTGATGGGGAGGAGGTAGGCCTGTATTTTGAACTTAAAAACTTAAATGGGTTTTTGGGTTCAAAATGTGTAATTTTCTCATATGCTGCCATCTTTATCATTTTGAATTTTGAGGTTCAGGTCATCGGATTGTTTTGTGACATTAGAGCAGTATCAATGTTGGACTGTTTAGATAGGATATGTTGGAGGCTCAAATTGTGGGTTTTCTTAGAGGACAATGTAAGTAAATAGGGGGGCCATAGCTATAGAGGATAAGCTATTTCAAGGGTAAACCCTAGAAGTGAAGAGATAGGGGGATATTTATCAAAACCTTTTGACAGGAAAAGTTGCCTAGATGTCCATAGCAACCAATCAGATAGCTTCTTTCATTTTGCAAAGGCCTTGTCAAAAATATAAGAAGTGATCTGATTGGTTGCTATGAGGGAACTGGGCAACCTTTCCTCTGCACAGGTTTTGACAAATCTCCTTGATAGTCTTTAGGCAATTAGGTAGCTATAAGATTCTTTAGCACAAGCATTTAAGTTATTATTGTATTTGATAGTTCATGTATAAGATTTCTTACCCACCCCTGTCTATTGTGAGCTTGTGTAATGTTTCAGTGAGGGACTTGGGCCTATTAGTTTTGTTCTAGTGGTGTGAATAGTTGGGCTTTTACCAGATGCATCACAAACCTCACTTGTGCACGGTGTCTGGTTTTTAAGAGTAAATAAAGGCCAAACATTTTTACCCACTATCTTCTAAAAAAGGTTAGGTCCCTCTCTCGTCTGTTTCTGTCATTATAAAATTGAATGTAACGTAGGATAGACCTTTTCCTTCCATGTCTATTTATTAAGAAGGGCCTTCATATAAGGGCATCCTCTGGGACACTCTAATGACAATTTAACCTCCATTGTTCTCTTAAGGTAGTTTAACTATATAGCCACATTAGAAATGTATGCATGTAGGATGATTTGAATTGGGAAATTAGGTAAAGGACAACAAATATATGAAAAGATGGCAGTATATGGCAACTTTACTTTTTTTTTTTTTTTTTATAAAGCAAAAGAGGAGCATATAATTGTTTAAAAAGGATATTTTTGGAGATGGACAGGCAGGCTTGATGGGGAGGAGGTAGGCCTGTATTTTGAACTTAAAATCTTAAATGGATTTTTGGGTTCAAAATGTGTAATTTTCTCTTATGCTGCCATCTTTATAATTTTGAATTTTGAGGTTCAGGTCATCGGATTGTTTTGTGACATTAGAGCAGTATCAATGTTGGACTGTTTAGATAGGATATGTTGGAGGCTCAAATTGTGGGTTTTCTTAGAGGACAATGTAAGTAAATAGGGGGGCCATAGCTATAGAGGATAAGCTATTTCAAGGGTAAACCCTAGAAGTGAAGAGATAGGGGGATATTTATCAAAACCTTTTGACAGGAAAAGTTGCCTAGATGTCCATAGCAACCAATCAGATAGCTTCTTTCATTTTGCAAAGGCCTTGTCAAAAATATAAGAAGTGATCTGATTGGTTGCTATGGGGAACTGGGCAACCTTTCCTCTGCACAGGTTTTGACAAATCTCCTTGATAGTCTTTAGGCAATTAGGTAGCTATAAGATTCTTTAGCACAAGCATTTAAGTTATTATTGTATTTAATAGTTCATGTATAAGATTTCTTACCCACCCCTGTCTATTGTGAGCATGTGTAATGTTTCAGTGAGGGACTTGGGCCTATTAGTTTTGTTATAGTGGTGTGAATAGTTGGGCTTTTACCAGATGCATCACTAACCTCACTTGTACACGGTGTCTGGTTTTTAAGAGTAAATAAAGGCCAAACATTTTTACCCACTATCTTCTAAAAAAGGTTAGGTCCCTCTGTCGTCTGTTTCTGTCATTATAAAATTGAAGGCAATGTAGGATAGACCTTTTCCTTCCATGTCTATTTATTAAGAAGGGCCTTTATATAAGGGCATCCTCTGGGAAACTCTACTGACAATTTAACCTCCATTGTTCTCTTAAGGTAGTTTAACTATATAGCCACATTAGAAATGTATGCATGTAGGATGATTTGAATTGGGAAATTAGGTAAAGAACAACAAATATATGAAAAGATGGCAGTATATGGCAACTTTACTTTTTTTTTTAAAGCAAAAGAGGAGCATATAATTGTTTAAAAAGGATATTTTTGGAGATGGACAGGCAGGCTTGATGGGGAGGAGGTAGGCCTGTATTTTGAACTTAAAAACTTAAATGGGTTTTTGGGTTCAAAATGTGTAATTTTCTCATATGCTGCCATCTTTATAATTTTGAATTTTGAGGTCTCAGGTCATCAGATTGTTTTGTGACTTTAGAGCAGTATCAATGCAGGACTATTTAGAGAGGGTATGTTGGAGGCTCAAATTGTGGGTTTTCTTAGAGGACAATGTAAGTAAATAGGGGGGCCATAGCTAGAGAGGAGAAGCTATTTCATTGATAAACGCTAGAAGGGAAGAGATAGGGGGAGATTTATCAAAACCTTTTGACAGGAAAAGTTGCCTAGATGTCCATAGCAACCAATCAGATAGCTTCTTTCATTTTGCAAAGGCCTTGTCAAAAATATAACAAGTGATCTGATTGGTTGCTATGGGGAACTAGGCAACCTTTCTTCTGCTCGGTTTTAACAAATCTCCTTGATAGCCTTTAGGCAATTAGGTAGCTAAAAGATTCTTTAGCACAAGCAATTAAGTTATTGTTTTATTTGTTAGTTCATGTATAAGATTTCTTACGCACCTCTGTCTATTGTGAGCTTGTGTAATGTTTCAATGAGGGACTTAGGCCTATTAGTTGTGTTATAGTGGTGTGAATAGTTGGGCTTTTACCAGATGCATCACAAACCTCACTTGTTCACAATGTCTGGTTTTTAAGAGTAAATAAAGGCCAAACATTTTTACCCACTATCTTCTAAAAAAAAGGTTAGGTCCCTCTGTCGTCTGTTTCTGTCATTATAAAATTGAATGCAATGTAGGAAAGACCTTTTCCTTCCATGTCTATTTATTAAGAAGGGCCTTTATATAAGGGCATCCTCTGAGACACTATATTCAGACAATTTAACCTACATTAATCTCTTAAGGTAGTTTAACTATATAGCCACATTAGAAATTTATGCATGTAGGATGGTTTGAATTGGGAAAATAGGTAAATGACAACAAATATATGAAAAGATGGCAGTATATGGCAATTTTACTGTTTTTTTTTTTTTTAAAGCAAAAGAGGATCATATAATTGTTTATAAAGGCTATTTTTGGAGATGGACAGGCAGGCTTGATGGGGAGGAGGTAGGCCTGTGTTTTGAACTTAAAAACTTAAATGGGTTTTTGGGTTCAAAATGTGTAATTTTCTCATATGCTGCCATCTTTATAATTTTGAATTTTGAGGTTCAGGTCATCGGATTGTTTTGTGACATTAGAGGAGTATCAATGTTGGACTGTTTAGATAGGATATATTGGAGGCTCAAATTGTGGGTTTTCTTAGAGGACAATCTAAGTAAATAGGGGGGCCATAGCCCTAGAGGATTAGCTATTTCAAGGGTAAATGCTAGAAGTGAAGAGATAGGGGGAGATTTATCAAAACCTTTTGACAGGAAAAGTTGCCTAGATGTCCATAGCAACCCATCAGATAGCTTCTTTCATTTTGCAAAGGCCTTGTTAAAAATATAAGACGGGATCTGATTGGTTGCTATGGGGAACTGGGCAACCTTTCCTCTGCACAGGTTTTGACAAATCTCCCTGATAGTTTTTAGGCAATTAGGTAGCTATAAGATTCTTTAGCACAAGCAATTAAGTTATTGTTTTATTTGATAGTTCATGTATAAGATTTCTTACCCACCTCTGTCTATTGTGAGCTTGTGTGATGTTTCAATGAGGGACTTGGGCCTATTAGTTTTTTTATAGTGGTGTGAATAGTTGGGCTTTTACCAGATGCATCACAAACCTCACTTGTGCACGATGTCTGGTTTTTAAGAGTAAATAAAGGCCAAACATTTTTACCCACTATCTTCTAAAAAAGGTTAGGTCCCTCTATCGTCTGTTTCTGTCATTATAAAATTGAATGCAATGTAGGATAGACCTTTTCCTTCCATGTCTATTTATTAAGAAGGGCCCTTATATAAGGACATTCTCTGGGACATTGTACTGACAATTTAACCTCCATTGTTCTCTTAAGGTAGTTTAACTATATAGCCACATTAGAAATGTATGCATGTAGGATGATTTGAATTGGGAAATTAGGTAAAGAACAACAAATATATGAAAAGATGGCAGTATATGGCAACTTTACTTTTTTTTTTAAAGCAAAAGAGGAGCATATAATTGTTTAAAAAGGATATTTTTGGAGATGGACAGGCAGGCTTGATGGGGAGGAGGTAGGCCTGTATTTTGAACTTAAATGGGTTTTTGGGTTCAAAATGTGTAATTTTCTCATATGCTGCCATCTTTATAATTTAGAATTTTGAGGTTTCAGGTCATCAGATTGTTTTGTGACTTTAGAGCAGTATCAATGCAGGACTATTTAGAGAGGGTATGTTGAAGGCTCAAATTGTGGGTTTTCTTAGAGGACAATGTAAGTAAATAGGGGGGCCATAGCTATAGAGAATAAGCTATTTCATTGATAAACGCTAGAAGTGAAGAGATAGGGGGAGATTTATCAAAAGCTTTTGACAGGAAAAGTTGCCTAGATGTCCATAGCAACCAATCAGATAGCTTCTTTCATTTTGCAAAGGCCTTGTCAAAAATATAACAAATGATCTGATTGGTTGCTATGGGGAACTAGGCAACCTTTCTTCTGCACCGGTTTTAACAAATCTCCTTGATAGCCTTTAGGCAATTAGGTAGCTAAAAGATTCTTTAGCACAAGCAATTAAGTTATTGTTTTATTTGATAGTTCATGTATAAGATTTCTTACCCACCTATGTCTATTGTGAGCTTGTGTAATGTTTCAATGAGGGACTTAGGCCTATTAGTTGTGTTATAGTGGTGTGAATAGTTGGGCTTTTACCAGATGCATCACAAACCTCGCTTGTTCACATTTTCTGGTTTTTAAGAGTAAATAAAGGCCAAACATTTTTACCCACTATCTTCTAAAAAAAAGGTTAGGTCCCTCTGTCGTCTGTTTCTGTCATTATAAAATTAAATGCAATGTAGGAAAGACCTTTTCCTTCCATTTCTATTTATTAAGAAGAGCCTTTATATAAGGGCATCCTCTGAGACACTATATTCAGACAATTTAACCTCCATTAATCTCTTAAGGTATTTTAACTATACAGCCACATTAGAAATGTATGCATGTAGGATGGTTTGAATTGGGAAAATAGGTAAATGACAACAAATATATGAAAAGATGGCAGTATATGGCAATTTTACTGTTTTTTTTTTAAAGCAAAAGAGGATCATATAATTGTTTAAAAAGGCTATTTTTGGAGATGGAGAGGCAGGCTTGATGGGGAGGAGGTAGGCCTGTGTTTTGAACTTAAAAACTTAAATGGGTTTTTGGGTTCAAAATGTGTAATTTTCCCATATGCTGCCATCTTTATAATTTTGAATTTTGAGGTTCAGGTCATCGGATTGTTTTGTGACATTAGAGGAGTATCAATGTTGGACTGTTTAGATAGGATATATTGGAGGCTCAAATTGTGGGTTTTCTTAGAGGACAATGTAAGTAAATAGGGGGGCCATAGCTATAGAGGATTAGCTATTTCAAGGGTAAATGCTAGAAGTGAAGAGGTAGGGGGAGATTTATCAAAACCTTTTGACAGGAAAAGTTGCCTAGATGTCCATAGCAACCCATCAGATAGCTTCTTTCATTTTGCAAAGGCCTTGTTAAAAAAATAAGATGGGATCTGATTGGTTGCTATGGGGAACTGGGCAACCTTTCCTCTGCACAGGTTTTGACAAATCTCCCTGATAGTTTTTAGGCAATTAGGTAGCTATAAGATTCTTTAGCACAAGCAATTAAGTTATTGTTTTATTTGATAGTTCATGTATAAGATTTCTTACCCACCTCTGTCTATTGTGAGCTTGTGTAATGTTTCAATGAGGGACTTGGGCCTATTAGTTTTTTTATAGTGGTGTGAATAGTTGGGCTTTTACCAGATGCATCACAAACCTCACTTGTGCACGATGTCTGGTTTTTAAGAGTAAATAAAGGCCAAACATTTTTACCCACTATCTTCTAAAAAAGGTTAGGTCCCTCTATCGTCTGTTTCTGTCATTATAAAATTGAATGCAATGTAGGATAGACCTTTTCCTTCCATGTCTATTTATTAAGAAGGGCCCTTATATAAGGACATTCTCTGGGACATTGTACTGACAATTTAACCTCCATTGTTCTCTTAAGGTAGTTTAACTATATAGCCACATTAAAAATGTATGCATGTAGGATGGTTTGAATTGGGAAAAAAGGTAAAGAACAACAAATATATGAAAAGATGGCAGTATATGGCAAATTTACTGTTTTTTCTTTTAAAGCAAAAGAGGAGCATATAATTGTTTAAAAAGGATATTTTTGGAGATGGACAGGCAGGCTTGATGGGGTGGAGGTAGGCCTGTATTTTGAACTTAAAAACTTAAATGGGTTTTTGGGTTCAAAATGTGTAATTTTCTCATATGCTGCCATCTTTATAATTTTGAATTTTGAGGTTCAGGTCATCGGATTGTTTTGTGACATTAGAGCAGTATCAATGTTGGACTATTTAGATAGGATATGTTGGAGGCTCAAATTGTGGGTTTTCTTAGAGGACAATGTAAGTAAATAGGGGGGCCATAGCTATAGAGGATAAGCTATTTCAAGGGTAAACCCTAGAAGTGAAGAGATAGGGGGATATTTATCAAAACCTTTTGACAGGAAAAGTTGCCTAGATGTCCATAGCAACCAATCAGATAGCTTTTTTCATTTTGCAAAGGCCTTGTCAAAAATATAAGAAGTGATCTGATTGGTTGCTATGGGGGAACTGGGCAACCTTTCCTCTGCAAAGGTTTTGACAAATCTCCTTGAAAGTCTTTAGGCAATTAGGTAGCTATAAGATTCTTTAGCACAAGCATTTAAGTTATTATTGTATTTGATAGTTCATGTATAAGATTTCTTACCCACCCATATTTCTTACCCACCCCTGTCTATTGTGAGCTTGTGTAATGTTTCAGTGAGGGACTTGGGCCTATTAGTTTTGTTATAGTGGTGTGAATAGTTGGGCTTTTACCAGATGCATCACAAACCTCACTTGTGCACGATGTCTGGTTTTTAAGAGTAAATAAAGGCCAAACATTTTTACCCACTATCTTCTAAAAAATTTTAGGTCCCTCTGTCGTCTGTTTCTGTCATTATAAAATTGAATGCAATGTAGGATAGACCTTTTCCTTCCATGTCTATTTATTAAGAAGGGCCTTTATATAAGGGCATCCTCTGGGACACTCTACTGACAATTTAACCTCCATTGTTCTCTTAAGGTAGTTTAACTATATAGCCACATTAGAAATGTATGCATGTAGGATGATTTGAATTGGGAAATTAGGTAAAGGACAACAAATATATGAAAAGATGGCAGTATATGGCAACTTTACTTTTTTTTTTATAAAGCAAAAGAGGAGCATATAATTGTTTAAAAAGGATATTTTTGGAGATGGACAGGCAGGCTTGATGGGGAGGAGGTAGGCCTGTATTTTGAACTTAAAAACTTAAATGGGTTTTTGGGTTCAAAATGTGTAATTTTCTCATATGCTGCCTCTTTATAATTTTGAATTTTGAGGTTCAGGTCATCGGATTGTTTTGTGACATTAGAGCAGTATCAAAGTTGGACTGTTTAGATAGGATATGTTGGAGGCTCAAATTGTGGGTTTTCTTAGAGGACAATGTAAGTAAATAGGGGGGCCATAGCTATAGAGGATAAGCTATTTCAAGGGTAAACCCTAGAAGTGAAGAAATAGGGGGAGATTTATCAAAACCTTTTGACAGGAAAAGTTGCCTAGATGTCCATAGCAACCAATCAGATAGCTTCTTTCATTTTGCAAAGGCCTTGTCAAAAATATAAGAAGTGATCTGATTGGTTGCTATGGGGGAACTGGGCAACCTTTCTTCTGCACAGGTTTTGACAAATCTCCTTGATAGTCTTTAGGCAATTAGGTAACTATAAGATTCTTTAGCACAAGCATTTAAGTTATTATTGTATTTGATAGTTCATGTATAAGATTTCTTACCCACCCCTGTCTATTGTGAGATTGTGTAATGTTTCAGTGAGGGACTTGGGCCTATTAGTTTCGTTATAGTGGTGTGAATAGTTGGGCTTTTACCAGATGCATCACTAACCTCACTTGTGCACGGTGTCTGGTTTTTAAGAGTAAATAAAGGCCAAACATTTTTACCCACTATCTTCTAAAAAAGGTTAGGTCCCTCTGTCGTCTGTTTCTGTCATTATAAAATTGAATGCAATGTAGGATAGACCTTTTCCTTCCATGTCTATTTATTAAGAAGGGCCTTTATATAAGGGCATCCTCTGGGACACTCTACTGACAATTTAACCTCCATTGTTCTCTTAAGGTAGTTTAACTATATAGCCACATTAGAAATGTATGCATGTAGGATGGTTTGAATTGGGAAAATAGGTAAATGACAACAAATAAATGAAAAGATGGCAGTATATGGCAATTTTACTGTTTGGTTTTTTTTAAAGCAAAAGAGGATCATATAATTGTTTAAAAAGGCTATTTTTGGAGATGGACAGGCAGGCTTGATGGGGAGGAGGTAGGCCTGTGTTTTGAACTTAAAAACTTTAATGGGTTTTTGGGTTCAAAATGTGTAATTTTCTCATATGCTGCCATCTTTATAATTTTGAATTTTGAGGTTCAGGTCATCGGATTATTTTGTGACATTAGAAGAGTATCAATGTTGGACTGTTTAGATAGGATATATTGGAGGCTCAAATTGTGGGTTTTCTTAGAGGACAATGTAAGTAAATAGGGGGGCCATAGCTATAGAGGATAAGCTATTTCAAGGGTAAACGCTAGAAGTGAAGAGATAGGGGGAGATTTATCAAAACCTTTTGACAGGAAAAGTTGCCTAGATGTCCATAGCAACCCATCAGATAGCTTCTTTCATTTTGCAAAGGCCTTGTTAAAAATATAAGACGGGATCTGATTGGTTGCTATGGGGAACTGGGCAACCTTTCCTCTGCACAGGTTTTGACAAATCTCCCTGATAGTTTTTAGGCAATTAGGTAGCTATAAGATTCTTTAGCACAAGCAATGAAGTTATTGTTTTATTTGATAGTTCATGTATAAGATTTCTTACCCACCTCTGTCTATTGTGAGCTTGTGTGATGTTTCAATGAGGGACTTGGGCCTATTAGTTTTTTTTATAGTGGTGTGAATAGTTGGGCTTTTACCAGATGCATCACAAACCTCACTTGTGCACGATGTCTGGTTTTTAAGAGTAAATAAAGGCCAAACATTTTTACCCACTATCTTCTAAAAAAGGTTAGGTCCCTCTATCGTCTGTTTCTGTCATTATAAAATTGAATGCAATGTAGGATAGACCTTTTCCTTCCATGTCTATTTATTAAGAAGGGCCTTTATATAAGGACATCCTCTGGGACACTCTACTGACAATTTAACCTCCATTGTTCTCTTACGGTTGTTTAACTATATAGCCACATTAGAAATGTATGCATGTAGGATGGTTTGAATTGGGAAAAAAGGTAAAGGACAACAAATATATGAAAAGATGGCAGTATATGGCAACTTTACTGTTTTTTTTTTCAAAGCAAAAGAGGAGCATATAATTGTTTAAAAAGGATATTTTTGGAGATGGACAGGCAGGCTTGATGGGGTGGAGGTAGGCCTGTATTTTGAACTTAAAAACTTAAATGGGTTTTTGGGTTCAAAATGTGTAATTTTCTCATATGCTGCCATCTTTATAATTTTGAATTTTGAGGTTCAGGTCATCGAATTGTTTTGTGACATTAGAGCAGTATCAATGTTGGACTGTTTAGATAGGATATATTGGAGGCTCAAATTGTGGGTTTTCTTGGAGGACAATGTAAGTAAATAGGGGGGCCATAGCTATAGAGGATAAGCTATTTCAAGGGTAAATGCTAGAAGTGAAGAGATAGGGGGAGATTTATCAAAACCTTTTGACAGGAAAAGTTGCCTAGATGTCCATAGCAACCCATCAGATAGCTTCTTTCATTTTGCAAATTCCTTGTCAAAAATATAAGAAGGGATCTGATTGATTGCTATGGGGAACTGGGCAACCTTTCCTCTGCAAAGGTTTTGACAAATCTCCTTGATAGTCTTTAGGCAATTAGGTAGCTATAAGATTCTTTAGCACAAGCATTTAAGTTATTATTGTATTTGATAGTTCATGTATAAGATTTCTTACCCAACCCTGTCTATTGTGAGCTTGTGTAATGTTTCAGTGAGGAACTTGGGCCTATTAGTTTTGTTATAGTGGTGTGAATAGTTGGGCTTTTACCAGATGCATCACTAACCTCACTGGTGCATGGTGTCTGGTTTTTAAGAGTAAATAAAGGCCAAACATTTTTACCCACTATATTCTAAAAAAGGTTAGGTCCCTCTGTCATCTGTTTCTGTCATTATAAAATTGAATGCAATGTAGGATAGACCTTTTCCTTCCATGTCTATTTATTAAGAAGGGTCTTTATATAAGGGCATCCTCTGGGACACTCTACTGACAATTTAACCTCCATTGTTCTCTTAAGGTAGTTTAACTATATAGCCACATTAGAAATGTATGCATGTAGGATGATTTGAATTGGGAAATTAGGTAAAGGACAACAAATATATGAAAAGATGGCAGTATATGGCAACTTTACTTTTTTTTTTATAAAGCAAAAGAGGAGCATATAATTGTTTAAAAAGGATATTTTTGGAGATGGACAGGCAGGCTTGATGGGGAGGAGGTAGGCCTGTATTTTGAACTTAAAAACTTAAATGGGTTTTTGGGTTCAAAATGTGTAATTTTCTCATATGCTGCCATCTTTATAATTTTGAATTTTGAGGTTCAGGTCATCGGATTGTTTTGTGACATTAGAGCAGTATCAATGTTGGACTGTTTAGATAGGATATGTTGGAGGCTCAAATTGTGGGTTTTCTTAGAGGACAATGTAAGTAAATAGGGGGGCCATAGCTATAGAGGATAAGCTATTTCAAGGGTAAACCCTAGAAGTGAAGAAATAGGGGGAGATTTATCAAAACCTTTTGACAGGAAAAGTTGCCTAGATGTCCATAGCAACCAATCAGATAGCTTCTTTCATTTTGCAAAGGCCTTGTCAAAAATATAAGAAGTGATCTGATTGGTTGCTATGGGGGAACTGGGCAACCTTTCTTCTGCACAGGTTTTGACAAATCTCCTTGATAGTCTTTAGGCAATAAGGTAACTATAAGATTCTTTAGCACAAGCATTTAAGTTATTATTGTATTTGATAGTTCATGTATAAGATTTCTTACCCACCCCTGTCTATTGTGAGATTGTGTAATGTTTCAGTGAGGGACTTGGGCCTATTAGTTTCGTTATAGTGGTGTGAATAGTTGGGCTTTTACCAGATGCATCACTAACCTCACTTGTGCACGGTGTCTGGTTTTTAAGAGTAAATAAAGGCCAAACATTTTTACCCACTATCTTCTAAAAAAGGTTAGGTCCCTCTGTCGTCTTTTTCTGTCATTCTAAAATTGAATGCAATGTAGGATAGACCTTTTCCTTCCATGTCTATTTATTAAGAAGGGCCTTTATATAAGGGCATCCTCTGGGACACTCTACTGACAATTTAATCTCCATTGTTCTCTTAAGGTAGTTTAACCATATAGCCACATTAGAAATGTATGCATGTAGGATGGTTTGAATTGGGAAAATAGGTAAATGACAACAAATAAATGAAAAGATGGCAGTATATGGCAATTTTACTGTTTGGTTTTTTTTAAAGCAAAAGAGGATCATATAATTGTTTAAAAAGGCTATTTTTGGAGATGGACAGGCAGGCTTGATGGGGAGGAGGTAGGCCTGTGTTTTGAACTTAAAAACTTTAATGGGTTTTTGGGTTCAAAATGTGTAATTTTCTCATATGCTGCCATCTTTATAATTTTGAATTTTGAGGTTCAGGTCATCGGATTGTTTTGTGACATTAGAAGAGTATCAATGTTGGACTGTTTAGATAGGATATATTGGAGGCTCAAATTGTGGGTTTTCTTAGAGGACAATGTAAGTAAATAGGGGGGCCATAGCTATAGAGGATAAGCTATTTCAAGGGTAAACGCTAGAAGTGAAGAGATAGGGGGAGATTTATCAAAACCTTTTGACAGGAAAAGTTGCCTAGATGTCCATAGCAACCCATCAGATAGCTTCTTTCATTTTGCAAAGGCCTTGTTAAAAATATAAGACGGGATCTGATTGGTTGCTATGGGGAACTGGGCAACCTTTCCTCTGCACAGGTTTTGACAAATCTCCCTGATAGTTTTTAGGCAATTAGGTAGCTATAAGATTCTTTAGCACAAGCAATGAAGTTATTGTTTTATTTGATAGTTCATGTATAAGATTTCTTACCCACCTCTGTCTATTGTGAGCTTGTGTGATGTTTCAATGAGGGACTTGGGCCTATTAGTTTTTTTTATAGTGGTGTGAATAGTTGGGCTTTTACCAGATGCATCACAAACCTCACTTGTGCACGATGTCTGGTTTTTAAGAGTAAATAAAGGCCAAACATTTTTACCCACTATCTTCTAAAAAAGGTTAGGTCCCTCTATCGTCTGTTTCTGTCATTATAAAATTGAATGCAATGTAGGATAGACCTTTTCCTTCCATGTCTATTTATTAAGAAGGGCCTTTATATAAGGACATCCTCTGGGACACTCTACTGACAATTTAACCTCCATTGTTCTCTTACGGTTGTTTAACTATATAGCCACATTAGAAATGTATTGTTACGCCTAGCGCTCCGGGTCCCCGCTCCTCCCCGGAGCGCTCACGGCGTCTTTCTCCCTGCAGCGCCCCGGTCAGTCCTGCTGACCGGGAGCGCTGCACTGTCTTGGCCGTTGGGGATGCGATTCGCACAGCGGGACGCGCCCGCTCGCGAGTCGCATCCCAGGTCACTTACCCGTCCCGGTCCCCTGCTGTCATGTGCTGGCGCGCGCGGCTCCGCTCTCTAGGGCGCGCGCGCGACAGCTCTCTGAGATTTAAAGGGCCAGTGCACCAATGATTGGTGCCTGGCCCAATTAGCTTAATTGGTTCCCACCTGTTCCCTGGCTATATCTAGTCTCCTCCCTTGCACTCCCTTGCCGGATCTTGTTGCCTTGTGCCAGTGAAAGCGTTTAGTGTGTCCAAATCCTGTGTACCTGAACTTCTGCTACCCATCCTGACTACGAACCTTGCCGCCTGCCCCCGACCTTCTGCTACGTCTGACCTTGCTTCTGCCTACTCCCTTGTACCGCGCCCATCTTCAGCAGCCAGAGAGGTGAGCCGTTGCTAGTGGATACGACCTGGTCACTACCGCCGCAGCAAGACCATCCCGCTTTGCGGCGGGCTCTGGTGAAAACCAGTAGTGGCTTAGAACCGGTCCACTAGCACGGTCCACGCCAATCCCTCTCTGGCACAGAGGATCCACTACCTGGAAGCCGAATCGTGACAGTAGATCCGGCCATGGATCCCGCTGAGGTGCCGCTGCCAAGTCTCGCTGATCTTCCCACGGTGGTCGCTCAGCAATCGCAGCAGATTGCCCAACAAGGACAGCAGCTGTCGCAGTTGACCGCCATGTTACAGCAACTTCTGCCTCTGCTACAGCAGCAACCATCTCCTCCGCCAGCTCCTGCACCTCCTCCGCAGCGAGTGGCCGCTCCTAGCCTCCGCTTGTCCCTGCCGGACAAATTTGATGGGGACTCCAGACTCTGCCGTGGATTTTTGTCTCAGTGTTCCCTGCATATGGAGATGATGTCGGACTTGTTTCCTTCAGAACGGTCTAAGGTGGCGTTCGTAGTAAGCCTTCTTTCAGGAAAGGCCTTGTCTTGGGCCACACCGCTCTGGGACCGCAATGATCCTGCCACAGCCACAGTCCAGTCCTTCTTCACTGAACTCCGGAGTGTCTTCGAGGAGCCAGCCCGAGCTTCTTCTGCCGAGACTGCCTTGTTGAACCTGGTCCAGGGTAATTCTTCCGTTGGCGAGTATGCCGTACAATTCCGTACTCTTGCTTCAGAATTATCCTGGAATAACGAGGCTCTCTGCGCGACCTTTAAAAAAGGCCTATCCAGTCGCATCAAGGATGTGCTGGCCGCACGAGAGATTCCTGCCAATCTGCAAGAACTCATCCATCTAGCTACCCGCATTGACATGCGTTTTTCTGAGCGACACCAAGAGCTCCGCCAGGAAAAAGACTCAGATCTCTGGGCACCTCTCCCACAGTATCCGTTGTAATCTACGCCTGGGCCTCCCGCCGAGGAGGCCATGCAAGTGGATAAGTCTCGCCTGACCCAGGAAGAGAGGAATCGCCGCAGGGAAGAAAATCTCTGTCTTTACTGTGCCAGTACCGAGCATTTCTTGGTGGATTGCCCTATCCGTCCTCCACGCCTGGGAAACGCACGCACGCACCCAGCTCACGTGGGTGTGGCGTCTCTTGGTTCCAAATCTGCTCATCCACGTCTCACGGTACCCGTGCGGATTTCTTCTTCAGCCAACTCCTCCCTCTCAGCCGTGGCCTGCTTGGACTCCGGTGCCTCTGGAAATTTTATTTTGGAGTCATTTGTTAATAAATTCAGCATCCCGGTGACCCGTCTCGTCAAGCCGCTCTACATATCCGCGGTCAACGGAGCCAGATTGGACTGCACCGTGCGTTACCGCACAGAGCCCCTCCTCATGTCTATTGGACCCCACCTTGAGAGGATTGAATTCTTCATTCTCCCCAACTGTACCTCTGAGGTCCTCCTCGGTCTGCCTTGGCTCCGGCTTCATTCCCCCACCATTGATTGGACCACCGGGGAGATCAGGAACTGGGACTCTGCCTGCCACAGGAAGTGCCTCTCCCCCCCTCCCAGTCCCGTCAGGCAAGCCTCTGTGCCTCCCCATGGTCCCCGTCCTGGTGTCACACTGCTCCGTACCAGGCCTCGCCCTCTGCCCTCCCTCCCCATTCCCACTCCTGCTGTACTGCCCGCCGTTGAGGAAACCTTCCATTCTTTCCAGGTGTCCTCATCCCAGGGGAGGCAGTTACCGGACAAAGAGAAGGGGAGACCTAAGGGGGGGGGTACTGTTACGCCTAGCGCTCCGGGTCCCCGCTCCTCCCCGGAGCGCTCACGGCGTCTTTCTCCCTGCAGCGCCCCGGTCAGTCCTGCTGACCGGGAGCGCTGCACTGTCTTGGCCGTTGGGGATGCGATTCGCACAGCGGGACGCGCCCGCTCGCGAGTCGCATCCCAGGTCACTTACCCGTCCCGGTCCCCTGCTGTCATGTGCTGGCGCGCGCGGCTCCGCTCTCTAGGGCGCGCGCGCGCCAGCTCTCTGAGATTTAAAGGGCCAGTGCACCAATGATTGGTGCCTGGCCCAATTAGCTTAATTGGTTCCCACCTGTTCCCTGGCTATATCTAGTCTCCTCCCTTGCACTCCCTTGCCGGATCTTGTTGCCTTGTGCCAGTGAAAGCGTTTAGTGTGTCCAAAGCCTGTGTACCTGAACTTCTGCTACCCATCCTGACTACGAACCTTGCCGCCTGCCCCCGACCTTCTGCTACGTCTGACCTTGCTTCTGCCTACTCCCTTGTACCGCGCCCATCTTCAGCAGCCAGAGAGGTGAGCCGTTGCTAGTGGATACGACCTGGTCACTACCGCCGCAGCAAGACCATCCCGCTTTGCGGCGGGCTCTGGTGAAAACCAGTAGTGGCTTAGAACCGGTCCACTAGCACGGTCCACGCCAATCCCTCTCTGGCACAGAGGATCCACTACCTGGAAGCCGAATCGTGACATGTATGCATGTAGGATGGTTTGAATTGGGAAAAAAGGTAAAGGACAACAAATATATGAAAAGATGGCAGTATATGGCAACTTTACTGTTTTTTTTTTCAAAGCAAAAGAGGAGCATATAATTGTTTAAAAAGGATATTTTTGGAGATGGACAGGCAGGCTTGATGGGGTGGAGGTAGGCCTGTATTTTGAACTTAAAAACTTAAATGGGTTTTTGGGTTCAAAATGTGTAATTTTCTCATATGCTGCCATCTTTATAATTTTGAATTTTGAGGTTCAGGTCATTGGATTGTTTTGTGACATTAGAGCAGTATCAATGTTGGACTGTTTAGATAGGATATATTGGAGGCTCAAATTGTGGGTTTTCTTGGAGGACAATGTAAGTAAATAGGGGGGCCATAGCTATAGAGGATAAGCTATTTCAAGGGTAAATGCTAGAAGTGAAGAGATAGGGGGAGATTTATCAAAACCTTTTGACAGGAAAAGTTGCCTAGATGTCCATAGCAACCCATCAGATAGCTTCTTTCATTTTGCAAACTCCTTGTCAAAAATATAAGAAGGGATCTGATTGATTGCTATGGGGAACTGGGCAACCTTTCCTCTGCACAGGTTTTGACAAATCTCCCTGATAGTCTTTAGGCAATTAGGTAGCTATAAGATTCTTTAGTTCATGTATAAGATTTCTTACCCACCCCTGTCTATTGTGAGCTTGTGTAATGTTTCAGTGAGGGACTTGGGCCTATTAGTTTTGTTATAGTGGTGTGAATAGTTGGGCTTTTACCAGATGCATCACAAACCTCACTTGTGCACGATGTCTGGTTTTTAAGAGTAAATAAAGGCCAAACATTTTTACCCACTATCTTCTAAAAATTTTTAGGTCCCTCTGTCGTCTGTTTCTGTCATTATAAAATTGAATGCAATGTAGGATAGACCTTTTCCTTCCATGTCTATTTATTAAGAAGGGCCTTTATATAAGGGCATCCTCTGGGACACTCTACTGACAATTTAACCTCCATTGTTCTCTTAAGGTAGTTTAACTATATAGCCACATTAGAAATGTATGCATGTAGGATGATTTGAATTGTAAAATTAGGTAAAGGACAACAAATATATGAAAAGATGGCAGTATATGGCAACTTTCCTTTTTTTTTTTTTTTTTTTAAAGCAAAAGAGGAGCATATAATTGTTTAAAAAGGATATTTTTGGAGATGGACAGGCAGGCTTGATGGGGAGGAGGTAGGCCTGTATTTTGAACTTAAAAACTTAAATGGGTTTTTGGGTTCAAAATGTGTAATTTTCTCAAATGCTGCCATCTTTATAATTTTGAATTTTGAGGTTCAGGTCATCGGATTGTTTTGTGACATTAGAGCAGTATCAATGTTGGACTGTTTAGATAGGATATGTTGGAGGCTCAAATTGTGGGTTTTCTTAGAGGACAATGTAAGTAAATAGGGGGGCCATAGCTATAGAGGATAAGCTATTTCAAGGGTAAACCCTAGAAGTGAAGAAATAGGGGGATATTTATCAAAACCTTTTGACAGGAAAAGTTGCCTAGATGTCCATAGCAACCAATCAGATAGCTTCTTTCATTTTGCAAAGGCCTTGTCAAAAATATAAGAAGTGATCTGATTGGTTGCTATGGGGGAACTGGGCAACCTTTCCTCTGCACAGGTTTTGACAAATCTCCTTGATAGTCTTTAGGCAATTAGGTAGCTATAAGATTCTTTAGCACAAGCATTTAAGTTATTATTGTATTTGATAGTTCATGTATAAGATTTCTTACCCACCCCTGTCTATTGTGAGCTTGTGTAATGTTTCAATGAGGAACTTGGGCCTATTAGTTTTGTTATAGAGCTGTGAATAGTTGGGCTTTAACCAGATGCATCACAAACCTCACTTGTGCACGATGTCTGGTTTTTAAGAGTAAATAAAGGCCAAACATTTTTACCCTCTATCTTCTAAAAAAGGTTAGGTCCCTCTGTCGTCTGTTTCTGTCATTATAAAATTGAATGCAATGTAGGATAGACCTTTTCCTTCCATGTCTATTTCTTAAGAAGGGCCTTTATATAAGGGCATCCTCTGGGACACTCTACTGACAATTTAACCTCCATTGTTCTCTTAAGGTAGTTTAACTATATAGCCACATTAGAAATGTATACATGTAGGATGATTTGAATTGGGAAATTAGGTAAAGGACAACAAATATATGAAAAGATGGCAGTATATGGCAACTTTACTTTTTTTTTTTTATAAAGCAAAAGAGGAGCATATAATTGTTTAAAAAGGATATTTTTGGAGATGGACAGGCAGGCTTGATGGGGAGGAGGTAGGCCTGTATTTTGAACTTAAAAACTTAAATGGGTTTTTGGGTTCAAAATGTGTAATTTTCTCATATGCTGCCATCTTTATAATTTTGAATTTTGAGGTTCAGGTCATCGGATTGTTTTGTGACATTAGAGCAGTATCAATGTTGGAATGTTTAGATAGGATATGTTTGAGGCTCAAATTGTGGGTTTTCTTAGAGGAAAATGTAAGTAAATAGGGGGGCCATAGCTATAGAGGATAAGCTATTTCAAGGGTAAACCCTAGAAGTGAAGAAATAGGGGGAGAATTATCAAAACCTTTTGACATGAAAAGTTGAATAGATGTCCATAGCAACCAATCAAATAGCTTCTTTCATTTTGCAAAGGCCTTGTAAAAAATATAAGAAGTGATCTGATTGGTTGCTATAGGGAACTGGGCAACCTTTCCTCTGCACAGGTTTTGACAAATCTCCTTGATAGTCTTTAGGCAATTAGGTAACTATAAGATTATTTAGCACAAGCATTTAAGTTATTATTGTATTTGATAGTTCATGTATAAGATTTCTTACCCACCCCTGTCTATTGTGAGCTTGTGTAATGTTTCAGTGAGGGACTTGGGCCTATTAGTTTCGTTATAGTGGTGTGAATAGTTGGGCTTTTACCAGATGCATCACAAACCTCACTTGTGCACGATGTCTGGTTTTTAAGAGTAAATAAAGGCCAAACATTTTTACCCTCTATCTTCTAAAAAAGGTTAGGTCCCTCTGTCGTCTGTTTCTGTCATTATAAAATTGAATGCAATGTAGGATAGACCTTTTCCTTCCATGTCTATTTATTAAGAAGGGCCTTTATATAAGGGCATCCTCTGGGACACTCTACTGACAATTTAACCTCCATTGTTCTCTTAAGGTAGTTTAACTATATAGCCACATTAGAAATGTATGCATGTAGGATGGTTTGAATTGGGAAATTAGGTAAAGGACAACAAATATATGAAAAGATGGCAGTATATGGCAACTTTACTTTTTTTTTTTTTTTTTTTTAAAGCAAAAGAGGAGCATATAATTGTTTAAAAAGGATATTTTTGGAGATGGACAGGCAGGCTTGATGGGGTGGAGGTAGGCCTGTGTTTTGAACTTAAAAACTTAAATGGGTTTTTGGGTTCAAAATGTGTAATTTTCTCATATGCTGCCATCTTTATAATTTTGAATTTTGAGGTTCAGGTCATCGGATTGTTTTGTGACATTAGAGCAGTATCAATGTTGGACTGTTTAGATAGGATATATTGGAGGCTCAAATTGTGGGTTTTCTTGGAGGACAATGTAAGTAAATAGGGGGGGCCATAGCTATAGAGGATAAGCTATTTCAAGGGTAAATGCTAGAAGTGAAGAGATAGGGGGAGATTTATTAAAACCTTTTGACAGGAAAAGTTGCCTAGATGTCCATAGCAACCCATCAGATAGCTTCTTTCATTTTGCAAAGTCCTTCTCAAAAATATAAGAAGGGATCTGATTGATTGCTATGGGGAACTGGGCAACCTTTCCTCTGCACAGGTTTTGACAAATCTCCCTGATAGTCTTTAGGCAATTAGTAGCTATAAGATTCTTTAGTTCATGTATAAGATTTCTTACCCACCCCTGTCTATTGTGAGCTTGTGTAATGTTTCAGTGAGGGACTTGGGCCTATTAGTTTTGTTATAGTGGTGTGAATAGTTGGGCTTTTACCAGATGCATCACAAACCTCACTTGTGCACGATGTCTGGTTTTTAAGAGTAAATAAAGGCCAAACATTTTTACCCACTATCTTCTAAAAATGTTTAGGTCCCTCTGTCGTCTGTTTCTGTCATTATAAAATTGAATGCAATGTAGGATAGACCTTTTCCTTCCATGTCTATTTCTTAAGAAGGGCCTTTATATAAGGGCATCCTCTGGGACACTCTACTGACAATTTAACCTCCATTGTTCTCTTAAGGTAGTTTAACTATATAGCCACATTAGAAATGTATGCATGTAGGATGATTTGAATTGGGAAATTAGGTAAAGGACAACAAATATATGAAAAGATGGCAGTATATGGCAACTTTACTTTTTTTTTTTTTTTTTTATAAAGCAAAAGAGGAGCATATAATTGTTTAAAAAGGATATTTTTGGAGATGGACAGGCAGGCTTGATGGGTAGGAGGTAGGCCTGTGTTTTGAACTTAAAAACTTAAATGGGTTTTTGGGTTCAAAATGTGTAATTTTCTCATATGCTGCCATCTTTATAATTTTGAATTTTGAGGTTCAGGTCATCGGATTGTTTTGTGACATTAGAGGAGTATCAATGTTGGACTGTTTAGATAGGATATATTGGAGGCTCAAATTGTGGGTTTTCTTAGAGGACAATGTAAGTAAATAGGGGGGCCATAGCTATAGAGGATAAGCTATTTCAAGGGTAAACGCTAGAAGTGAAGAGATAGGGGGAGATTTATCAAAACCTTTTGACAGGAAAAGTTGCCTAGATGTCCATAGCAACCCATCAGATAGCTTCTTTCATTTTGCAAAGGCCTTGTTAAAAATATAAGACGGGATCTGATTGGTTGCTATGGGGAACTGGGCAACCTTTCCTCTGCACAGGTTTTGACAAATCTCCCTGATAGTTTTTAGGCAATTAGGTAGCTATAAGATTCTTTAGCACAAGCAATTAAGTTATTGTTTTATTTGATAGTTCATGTATAAGATTTCTTACCCACCTCTGTCTATTGTGAGCTTGTGTGATGTTTCAATGAGGGACTTGGGCCTATTAGTTTTTTTTATAGTGGTGTGAATAGTTGGGCTTTTACCAGATGCATCACAAACCTCACTTGTGCACGATGTCTGGTTTTTAAGAGTAAATAAAGGCCAAACATTTTTACCCACTATCTTCTAAAAAAGGTTAGGTCCCTCTATCGTCTGTTTCTGTCATTATAAAATTGAATGCAATGTAGGATAGACCTTTTCCTTCCATGTCTATTTATTAAGAAGGGCCTTTATATAAGGACATCCTCTGGGACACTCTACTGACAATTTAACCTCCATTGTTCTCTTACGGTTGTTTAACTATATAGCCACATTAGAAATGTATGCATGTAGGATGGTTTGAATTGGGAAAAAAGGTAAAGGACAACAAATATATGAAAAGATGGCAGTATATGGCAACTTTACTGTTTTTTTTTTTAAAGCAAAAGAGGAGCATATAATTGTTTAAAAAGGATATTTTTGGAGATGGACAGGCAGGCTTGATGGGGTGGAGGTAGGCCTGTGTTTTGAACTTAAAAACTTAAATGGGTTTTTGGGTTCAAAATGTGTAATTTTCTCATATGCTGCCATCTTTATAATTTTGAATTTTGAGGTTCAGGTCATCGGATTGTTTTGTGACATTAGAGCAGTATCAATGTTGGACTGTTTAGATAGGATATATTGGAGGCTCAAATTGTGGGTTTTCTTGGAGGACAATGTAAGTAAATAGGGGGGGCCATAGCTATAGAGGATAAGCTATTTCAAGGGTAAATGCTAGAAGTGAAGAGATAGGGGGAGATTTATCAAAACCTTTTGACAGGAAAAGTTGCCTAGATGTCCATAGCAACCCATCAGATAGCTTCTTTCATTTTGCAAAGTCCTTCTCAAAAATATAAGAAGGGATCTGATTGATTGCTATGGGGAACTGGGCAACCTTTCCTCTGCACAGGTTTTGACAAATCTCCCTGATAGTCTTTAGGCAATTAGTAGCTATAAGATTCTTTAGTTCATGTATAAGATTTCTTACCCACCCCTGTCTATTGTGAGCTTGTGTAATGTTTCAGTGAGGGACTTGGGCCTATTAGTTTTGTTATAGTGGTGTGAATAGTTGGGCTTTTACCAGATGCATCACAAACCTCACTTGTGCACGATGTCTGGTTTTTAAGAGTAAATAAAGGCCAAACATTTTTACCCACTATCTTCTAAAAATGTTTAGGTCCCTCTGTCGTCTGTTTCTGTCATTATAAAATTGAATGCAATGTAGGATAGACCTTTTCCTTCCATGTCTATTTCTTAAGAAGGGCCTTTATATAAGGGCATCCTCTGGGACACTCTACTGACAATTTAACCTCCATTGTTCTCTTAAGGTAGTTTAACTATATAGCCACATTAGAAATGTATGCATGTAGGATGATTTGAATTGGGAAATTAGGTAAAGGACAACAAATATATGAAAAGATGGCAGTATATGGCAACTTTACTTTTTTTTTTTTTTTTTTATAAAGCAAAAGAGGAGCATATAATTGTTTAAAAAGGATATTTTTGGAGATGGACAGGCAGGCTTGATGGGGAGGAGGTAGGCCTGTATTTTGAACTTAAAAACTTAAATGGGTTTTTGGGTTCAAAATGTGTAATTTTCTCATATGCTGCCATCTTTATAATTTTGAATTTTGAGGTTCAGGTCATCGGATTGTTTTGTGACATTAGAGCAGTATCAATGTTGGACTGTTTAGATAGGATATGTTGGAGGCTCAAATTGTGGGTTTTCTTAGAGGACAATGTAAGTAAATAGGGGGGCCATAGCTATAGAGGATAAGCTATTTCAAGGGTAAACCCTAGAAGTGAAGAAATAGGGGGAGATTTATCAAAACCTTTTGACAGGAAAAGTTGCCTAGATGTCCATAGCAACCAATCAGATAGCTTCTTTCATTTTGCAAAGGCCTTGTCAAAAATATAAGAAGTGATCTGATTGGTTGCTATGGGGGAACTGGGCAACCTTTCTTCTGCACAGGTTTTGACAAATCTCCTTGATAGTCTTTAGGCAATTAGGTAACTATAAGATTCTTTAGCACAAGCATTTAAGTTATTATTGTATTTGATAGTTCATGTATAAGATTTCTTACCCACCCCTGTTTATTGTGAGATTGTGTAATGTTTCAGTGAGGGACTTGGGCCTATTAGTTTCGTTATAGTGGTGTGAATAGTTGGGCTTTTACCAGATGCATCACTAACCTCACTTGTGCACGGTGTCTGGTTTTTAAGAGTAAATAAAGGCCAAACATTTTTACCCACTATCTTCTAAAAAAGGTTAGGTCCCTCTGTCGTCTGTTTCTGTCATTATAAAATTGAATGCAATGTAGGATAGACCTTTTCCTTCCATGTCTATTTATTAAGAAGGGCCTTTATATAAGGGCATCCTCTGGGACACTCTACTGACAATTTAACCTCCATTGTTCTCTTAAGGTAGTTTAACTATATAGCCACATTAGAAATGTATGCATGTAGGATGGTTTGAATTGGGAAAATAGGTAAATGACAACAAATAAATGAAAAGATGGCAGTATATGGCAATTTTACTGTTTGGTTTTTTTTAAAGCAAAAGAGGATCATATAATTGTTTAAAAAGGCTATTTTTGGAGATGGACAGGCAGGCTTGATGGGGAGGAGGTAGGCCTGTGTTTTGAACTTAAAAACTTTAATGGGTTTTTGGGTTCAAAATGTGTAATTTTCTCATATGCTGCTATCTTTATAATTTTGAATTTTGAGGTTCAGGTCATCGGATTATTTTGTGACATTAGAAGAGTATCAATGTTGGACTGTTTAGATAGGATATATTGGAGGCTCAAATTGTGGGTTTTCTTAGAGGACAATGTAAGTAAATAGGGGGGCCATAGCTATAGAGGATAAGCTATTTCAAGGGTAAACGCTAGAAGTGAAGAGATAGGGGGAGATTTATCAAAACCTTTTGACAGGAAAAGTTGCCTAGATGTCCATAGCAACCCATCAGATAGCTTCTTTCATTTTGCAAAGGCCTTGTTAAAAATATAAGACGGGATCTGATTGGTTGCTATGGGGAACTGGGCAACCTTTCCTCTGCACAGGTTTTGACAAATCTCCCTGATAGTTTTTAGGCAATTAGGTAGCTATAAGATTCTTTAGCACAAGCAATTAAGTTATTGTTTTATTTGATAGTTCATGTATAAGATTTCTTACCCACCCCTGTCTATTGTGAGCTTGTGTGATGTTTCAATGAGGGACTTGGGCCTATTAGTTTTTTTTATAGTGGTGTGAATAGTTGGGCTTTTACCAGATGCATCACAAACCTCACTTGTGCACGATGTCTGGTTTTTAAGAGTAAATAAAGGCCAAACATTTTTACCCACTATCTTCTAAAAAAGGTTAGGTCCCTCTATCGTCTGTTTCTGTCATTATAAAATTGAATGCAATGTAGGATAGACCTTTTCCTTCCATGTCTATTTATTAAGAAGGGCCTTTATATAAGGACATCCTCTGGGACACTCTACTGACAATTTAACCTCCATTGTTCTCTTACGGTTGTTTAACTATATAGCCACATTAGAAATGTATGCATGTAGGATGGTTTGAATTGGGAAAAAAGGTAAAGGACAACAAATATATGAAAAGATGGCAGTATATGGCAACTTTACTGTTTTTTTTTTTAAAGCAAAAGAGGAGCATATAATTGTTTAAAAAGGATATTTTTGGAGATGGACAGGCAGGCTTGATGGGGTGGAGGTAGGCCTGTGTTTTGAACTTAAAAACTTAAATGGGTTTTTGGGTTCAAAATGTGTAATTTTCTCATATGCTGTCATCTTTATAATTTTGAATTTTGAGATTCAGGTCATCGGATTGTTTTGTGACATTAGAGCAGTATCAATGTTGGACTGTTTAGATAGGATATATTGGAGGCTCAAATTGTGGGTTTTCTTGGAGGACAATGTAAGTAAATAGGGGGGGCCATAGCTATAGAGGATAAGCTATTTCAAGGGTAAATGCTAGAAGTGAAGAGATAGGGGGAGATTTATCAAAACCTTTTGACAGGAAAAGTTGCCTAGATGTCCATAGCAACCCATCAGATAGCTTCTTTCAATTTGCAAAGTCCTTCTCAAAAATATAAGAAGGGATCTGATTGATTGCTATGGGGAACTGGGCAACCTTTCCTCTGCACAGGTTTTGACAAATCTCCCTGATAGTCTTTAGGCAATTAGTAGCTATAAGATTCTTTAGTTCATGTATAAGATTTCTTACCCACCCTTGTCTATTGTGAGCTTGTGTAATGTTTCAGTGAGGGACTTGGGCCTATTAGTTTTGTTATAGTGGTGTGAATAGTTGGGCTTTTACCAGATGCATCACAAACCTCACTTGTGCACGATGTCTGGTTTTTAAGAGTAAATAAAGGCCAAACATTTTTACCCACTATCTTCTAAAAATGTTTAGGTCCCTCTGTCGTCTGTTTCTGTCATTATAAAATTGAATGCAATGTAGGATAGACCTTTTCCTTCCATGTCTATTTATTAAGAAGGGCCTTTATATAAGGGCATCCTCTGGGACACTCTACTGACAATTTAACCTCCATTGTTCTCTTAAGGTAGTTTAACTATATAGCCACATTAGAAATGTATGCATGTAGGATGATTTGAATTGTAAAATTAGGTAAAGGACAACAAATATATGAAAAGATGGCAGTATATGGCAACTTTACTTTTTTTTTTTTTTTTTTTAAAGCAAAAGAGGAGCATATAATTGTTTAAAAAGGATATTTTTGGAGATGGATAGGCAGGCTTGATGGGGAGGAGGTAGGCCTGTATTTTGAACTTAAAAACTTAAATGGGTTTTTGGGTTCAAAATGTGTAATTTTCTCATATGCTGCCATCTTTATCATTTTGAATTTTGAGGTTCAGGTCATCGGATTGTTTTGTGACATTAGAGGAGTATCAATGTTGGACTGTTTAGATAGGATATATTGGAGGCTCAAATTGTGGGTTTTCTTAGAGGACAATGTAAGTAAATAGGGGGGCCATAGCTATAGAGGATAAGCTATTTCAAGGGTAAACGCTAGAAGTGAAGAGATAGGGGGAGATTTATCAAAACCTTTTGACAGGAAAAGTTGCCTAGATGTCCATAGCAACCCATCAGATAGCTTCTTTCATGTTGCAAAGGCCTTGTTAAAAATATAAGACGGGATCTGATTGGTTGCTATGGGGAACTGGGCAACCTTTCCTCTGCACAGGTTTTGACAAATCTCCCTGATAGTTTTTAGGCAATTAGGTAGCTATAAGATTCTTTAGCACAAGCAATTAAGTTATTGTTTTATTTGATAGTTCATGTATAAGATTTCTTACCCACCTCTGTCTATTGTGAGCTTGTGTGATGTTTCAATGAGGGACTTGGGTATATTAGTTTTTTTTATAGTGGTGTGAATAGTTGGGCTTTTACCAGATGCATCACAAACCTCACTTGTGCACGATGTCTGGTTTTTATGAGTAAATAAAGCCAAACATTTTTACCCACTATCTTCTAAAAAAGGTTAGGTCCCTCTATCGTCTGTTTCTGTCATTATAAAATTGAATGCAATGTAGGATAGACCTTTTCCTTCCATGTCTATTTCTTAAGAAGGGCCTTTATATAAGGACATCCTCTGGGACACTCTACTGACAATTTAACCTCCATTGTTCTCTTACGGTTGTTTAACTATATAGCCACATTAGAAATGTATGCATGTAGGATGGTTTGAATTGGGAAAAAAGGTAAAGGACAACAAATATATGAAAAGATGGCAGTATATGGCAACTTTACTGTTTTTTTTTTTAAAGCAAAAGAGGAGCATATAATTGTTTAAAAAGGATATTTTTGGAGATGGACAGGCAGGCTTGATGGGGTGGAGGTAGGCCTGTGTTTTGAACTTAAAAACTTAAATGGGTTTTTGGGTTCAAAATGTGTAATTTTCTCATATGCTGCCATCTTTATAATTTTGAATTTTGAGGTTCAGGTCATCGGATTGTTTTGTGACATTAGAGCAGTATCAATGTTGGACTGTTTAGATAGGATATATTGGAGGCTCAAATTGTGGGTTTTCTTGGAGGACAATGTAAGTAAATAGGGGGGGCCATAGCTATAGAGGATAAGCTATTTCAAGGGTAAATGCTAGAAGTGAAGAGATAGGGGGAGATTTATCAAAATCTTTTGACAGGAAAAGTTGCCTAGATGTCCATAGCAACCCATCAGATAGCTTCTTTCATTTTGCAAAGTCCTTCTCAAAAATATAAGAAGGGATCTGATTGATTGCTATGGGGAACTGGGCAACCTTTCCTCTGCACAGGTTTTGACAAATCTCCGTGATACTCTTTAGGCAATTAGTAGCTATAAGATTCTTTAGTTCATGTATAAGATTTCTTACCCACCCCTGTCTATTGTGAGCTTGTGTAATGTTTCAGTGAGGGACTTGGGCCTATTAGTTTTGTTATAGTGGTGTGAATAGTTGGGCTTTTACCAGATGCATCACAAACCTCACTTGTGCACGATGTCTGGTTTTTAAGAGTGAATAAAGGCCAAACATTTTTACCCACTATCTTCTAAAAATGTTTAGGTCCCTCTGTCGTCTGTTTCTGTCATTATAAAATTGAATGCAATGTAGGATAGACCTTTTCCTTCCATGTCTATTTATTAAGAAGGGCCTTTATATAAGGGCATCCTCTGGGACACTCTACTGACAATTTAACCTCCATTGTTCTCTTAAGGTAGTTTAACTATATAGCCACATTAGAAATGTATGCATGTAGGATGATTTGAATTGTAAAATTAGGTAAAGGACAACAAATATATGAAAAGATGGCAGTATATGGCAACTTTACTTTTTTTTTTTTTTTTAAAGCAAAAGAGGAGCATATAATTGTTTAAAAAGGATATTTTTGGAGATGGATAGGCAGGCTTGATGGGGAGGAGGTAGGCCTGTATTTTGAACTTAAAAACTTAAATGGGTTTTTGGGTTCAAAATGTGTAATTTTCTCATATGCTGCCATCTTTATCATTTTGAATTTTGAGGTTCAGGTCATCGGATTGTTTTGTGACATTAGAGGAGTATCAATGTTGGACTGTTTAGATAGGATATGTTAGAGGCTCAAATTGTGGGTTTTCTTAGAGGACAATGTAAGTAAATAGGGGGGCCATAGCTATAGAGGATAAGCTATTTCAAGGGTAAACCCTAGAAGTGAAGAAATAGGGGGAGATTTATCAAAACCTTTTGACAGGAAAAGTTGCCTAGATGTCCATAGCAACCAATCAGATAGCTTCTTTCATTTTGCAAAGGCCTTGTCAAAAATATAAGAAGTGATCTGATTGGTTGCTATGGGGGAACTGGGCAACCTTTCTTCTGCACAGGTTTTGACAAATCTCCTTGATAGTCTTTAGGCAATTAGGTAACTATAAGATTCTTTAGCACAAGCATTTAAGTTATTATTGTATTTGATAGTTCATGTATAAGATTTCTTACCCACCCCTGTCTATTGTGAGCTTGTGTAATGTTTCAGTGAGGGACTTGGGCCTATTAGTTTCGTTATAGTGGTGTGAATAGTTTGGCTTTTACCAGATGCATCACTAACCTCACTTGTGCACGGTGTCTGGTTTTTAAGAGTAAATAAAGGCCAAACATTTTTACCCACTATCTTCTAAAAAAGGTTAGGTCCCTCTGTCGTCTGTTTCTGTCATTATAAAATTGAATGCAATGTAGGATAGACCTTTTCCTTCCATGTCTATTTATTAAGAAGGGCCTTTATATAAGGGCATCCTCTGGGACACTCTACTGACAATTTAACCTCCATTGTTCTCTTAAGGTAGTTTAACTATATAGCCACATTAGAAATGTATGCATGTAGGATGGTTTGAATTGGGAAAATAGGTAAATGACAACAAATCTATGAAAAGATGGCAGTATATGGCAATTTTACTGTTTGGTTTTTTTTAAAGCAAAAGAGGATCATATAATTGTTTAAAAAGGCTATTTTTGGAGATGGACAGGCAGGCTTGATGGGGAGGAGGTAGGCCTGTGTTTTGAACTTAAAAACTTAAATGGGTTTTTGGGTTCAAAATGTGTAATTTTCTCATATGCTGCCATCTTTATAATTTTGAATTTTGAGGTTCAGGTCATCGGATTGTTTTGTGAGATTAGAGGAGTATCAATGTTGGACTGTTTAGATAGGATATATTGGAGGCTCAAATTGTGGGTTTTCTTAGAGGACAATGTAAGTAAATAGGGGGGCCATAGCTATAGAGGATAAGCTATTTCAAGGGTAAACGCTAGAAGTGAAGAGATAGGGGGAGATTTATCAAAACCTTTTGACAGGAAAAGTTGCCTAGATGTCCATAGCAACCCATCAGATAGCTTCTTTCATTTTGCAAAGGCCTTGTTAAAAATATAAGACGGGATCTGATTGGTTGCTATGGGGAACTGGGCAACCTTTCCTCTGCACAGGTTTTGACAAATCTCCCTGATAGTTTTTAGGCAATTAGGTAGCTATAAGATTCTTTAGCACAAGCAATTAAGTTATTGTTTTATTTGATAGTTCATGTATAAGATTTCTTACCCACCTCTGTCTATTGTGAGCTTGTGTGATGTTTCAATGAGGGACTTGGGCCTATTAGTTTTTTTTATAGTGGTGTGAATAGTTGGGCTTTTACCAGATGCATCACAAACCTCACTTGTGCACGATGTCTGGTTTTTAAGAGTAAATAAAGGCCAAACATTTTTACCCACTATCTTCTAAAAAAGGTTAGGTCCCTCTATCGTCTGTTTCTGTCATTATAAAATTGAATGCAATGTAGGATAGACCTTTTCCTTCCATGTCTATTTATTAAGAAGGGCCTTTATATAAGGACATCCTCTGGGACACTCTACTGACAATTTAACCTCCATTGTTCTCTTACGGTTGTTTAACTATATAGCCACATTAGAAATGTATGCATGTAGGATGGTTTGAATTGGGAAAAAAGGTAAAGGACAACAAATATATGAAAAGATGGCAGTATATGGCAACTTTACTGTTTTTTTTTTTTAAAGCAAAAGAGGAGCATATAATTGTTTAAAAAGGATATTTTTGGAGATGGATAGGCAGGCTTGATGGGGAGGAGGTAGGCCTGTATTTTGAACTTAAAAACTTAAATGGGTTTTTGGGTTCAAAATGTGTAATTTTCTCATATGCTGCCATCTTTATAATTTTGAATTTTGAGGTTCAGGTCATCGGATTGTTTTGTGACATTAGAGCAGTATCAATGTTGGACTGTTTAGATAGGATATATTGGAGGCTCAAATTGTGGGTTTTCTTGGAGGACAATGTAAGTAAATAGGGGGGCCATAGCTATAGAGGATAAGCTATTTCAAGGGTAAATGCTAGAAGTGAAGAGATAGGGGGAGATTTATCAAAACCTTTTGACAGGAAAAGTTGCCTAGATGTCCATAGCAACCCATCAGATAGCTTCTTTCATTTTGCAAAGTCCTTCTCAAAAATATAAGAAGGGATCTGATTGATTGCTATGGGGAACTGGGCAACCTTTCCTCTGCACAGGTTTTGACAAATCTCCCTGATAGTCTTTAGGCAATTAGTAGCTATAAGATTCTTTAGTTCATGTATAAGATTTCTTACCCACCCCTGTCTATTGTGAGCTTGTGTAATGTTTCAGTGAGGGACTTGGGCCTATTAGTTTTGTTATAGTGGTGTGAATAGTTGGGCTTTTACCAGATGCATCACAAACCTCACTTGTGCACGATGTCTGGTTTTTAAGAGTAAATAAAGGCCAAACATTTTTACCCACTATCTTCTAAAAATGTTTAGGTCCCTCTGTCGTCTGTTTCTGTCATTATAAAATTGAATGCAATGTAGGATAGACCTTTTCCTTCCATGTCTATTTATTAAGAAGGGCCTTTATATAAGGGCATCCTCTGGGACACTCTACTGACAATTTAACCTCCATTGTTCTCTTAAGGTAGTTTAACTATATAGCCACATTAGAAATGTATGCATGTAGGATGATTTGAATTGTAAAATTAGGTAAAGGACAACAAATATATGAAAAGATGGCAGTATATGGCAACTTTACTTTTTTTTTTTTTTTTTTAAAGCAAAAGAGGAGCATATAATTGTTTAAAAAGGATATTTTTGGAGATGGATAGGCAGGCTTGATGGGGAGGAGGTAGGCCTGTATTTTGAACTTAAAAACTTAAATGGGTTTTTGGGTTCAAAATGTGTAATTTTCTCATATGCTGCCATCTTTATAATTTTGAATTTTGAGGTTCAGGTCATCGGATTGTTTTGTGACATTAGAGCAGTATCAATGTTGGACTGTTTAGATAGGATATATTGGAGGGTCAAATTGTGGGTTTTCTTGGAGGACAATGTAAGTAAATAGGGGGGCCATAGCTATAGAGGATAAGCTATTTCAAGGGTAAATGCTAGAAGTGAAGAGATAGGGGGAGATTTATCAAAACCTTTTGACAGGAAAAGTTGCCTAGATGTCCATAGCAACCCATCAGATAGCTTCTTTCATTTTGCAACGTCCTTCTCAAAAATATAAGAAGGGATCTGATTGATTGCTATGGGGAACTGGGCAACCTTTCCTCTGCACAGGTTTTGACAAATCTCCCTGATAGTCTTTAGGCAATTAGGTAGCTATAAGATTCTTTAGTTCATGTATAAGATTTCTTACCCACCCCTGTCTATTGTGAGCTTGTATAATGTTTCAGTGAGGGACTTGGGCCTATTAGTTTTGTTATAGTGGTGTGAATAGTTGGGCTTTTACCAGATGCATCACAAACCTCACTTGTGCACGATGTCTGGTTTTTAAGAGTAAATAAAGGCCAAACATTTTTACCCACTATCTTCTAAAAAATTTTAGGTCCCTCTGTCGTCTGTTTCTGTCATTATAAAATTGAATGCAATGTAGGATAGACCTTTTCCTTCCATGTCTATTTATTAAGAAGGGCCTTTATATAAGGGCATCCTCTGGGACACTCTACTGACAATTTAACCTCCATTGTTCTCTTAAGGTAGTTTAACTATATAGCCACATTAGAAATGTATGCATGTAGGATGATTTGAATTGTAAAATTAGGTAAAGGACAACAAATATATGAAAAGATGGCAGTATATGGCAACTTTACTTTTTTTTTTTTTTTTTTTAAAGCAAAAGAGGAGCATATAATTGTTTAAAAAGGATATTTTTGGAGATGGACAGGCAGGCTTGATGGGGAGGAGGTAGGCCTGTATTTTGAACTTAAAAACTTAAATGGGTATTTGGGTTCAAAATGTGTAATTTTCTCATATGCTGCCATCTTTATAATTTAGAATTTTGAGGTTTCAGGTCATCAGATTTTTTTGTGACTTTAGAGCAGTATTGTCACGATGCCGGCTGGCAGGTAGTGGACCCTCTGTGCCAGAGAGGGATTGGCGTGGACCGTGCTAGTGGACCGGTTCTAAGCCACTACTGGTTTTCACCAGAGCCCGCCGCAAAGCGGGATGGTCTTGCTGCGGCGGTAGTGACCAGGTCGTATCCACTAGCAACGGCTCACCTCTCTGGCTGCTGAAGATAGGCGCGGTACAAGGGAGTAGGCAGAAGCAAGGTCGGACGTAGCAGAAGGTCGGGGCAGGCAGCAAGGATCGTAGTCAGGGGCAACGGCAGAAGGTCTGGAAACACAGGCAAGGAACACACAAGGAACGCTTTCACTGGCACTAAGGCAACAAGATCCGGCAAGGGAGTGCAAGGGAAGTGAGGTAATATAGGGAAGTGCACAGGTGAAAACCCTAATTGGAACCACTGCGCCAATCAGCGGCGCAGTGGCCCTTTAAATCGCAGAGACCCGGCGCGCGCGCGCCCTAGGGAGCGGGGCCGCGCGCGCCGGGACAGAACAGACGGGGAGCGAGTCAGGTAGGGGAGCCGGGGTGCGCATCGCGAGCGGGCGCTACCCGCATCGCGAATCGCATCCCGGCTGGCAGCAGGATCGCAGCGCCCCGGGTCAGAGGACGTGACCGGAGCGCTGCAGCGGAGGGAGTGAAGCGAGCGCTCCGGGGAGGAGCGGGGACCCGGAGCGCTCGGCGTAACAAGTATCAATGCAGGACTGTTTAGAGACGGTATGTTGTAGGCTCAAATTGTGGGTTTTCTTAGAGGGCAATGTAAGTAAATAGGGGGGCCATAGCTATAAAGGATAAGCTATTTCATTGATAAACGCTAGAAGTGAAGAGATAGGGGGAGATTTATCAAAACCTTTTGACAGGAAAAGTTGCCTAGATGTCCATAGCAACCAATCAGATAGCTTCTTTCATTTTGCAAAGGCCTTGTCAAAAATATAAGAAGGGATCTGATTGGTTGCTATGGGGAACTGGGCAACCTTTCCTCTGCACAGGTTTTGACTAATCTCCTTGATAGTCTTTAGGCAATTAGGTAGCAATAAGATTCTTTGGCACAAGCATTTAAGTTATTATTGTATTTGATAGTTCATGTATAAGATTTCTTACCCACCCCTGTCTATTGTGAGCTTGTGTAATGTTTCAATGAGGAACTTGGGCCTATTAGTTTTGTTATAGAGCTGTGAATAGTTGGGCTTTAACCAGATGCATCACAAACCTCACTTGTGCACGATGTCTGGTTTTTAAGAGTAAATAAAGGCCAAATATTTTTACCCACTATCTTCTAAAAAAGGTTAGGTCCCTCTATCGTCTTTTTCTGTCATTATAAAATTGAATGTAATGTAGGATAGACCTTTTCCTTCCATGTCTATTTATTAAGAAGGGCCTTTATATAAGGGCATCCTCTGGGACACTCTCCTGACAATTTAACCTCCATTGTTCTCTTAAGGTAGTTTAACTATATAGCCACCTTAGAAATGTATGCATGTAGGATGGTTTGAATTGGGAAATTAGGTAAAGGACAACAAATATATGAAAAGATGGCAGTATATGGCAACTTTACTTTTTTTTTTTTTTTTTAAAGCAAAAGAGGAGCATATAATTGTTTAAAAAGGATATTTTTGGAGATGGACAGGCAGGCTTGATGGGGAGGAGGTAGGCCTGTATTTTGAACTTAAAAACTTAAATGGGTTTTTGGGTTCAAAATGTGTAATTTTCTCATATGCTGCCATCTTTATAATTTTGAATTTTGAGGTTCAGGTCATCGGATTGTTTTGTGACATTAGAGCAGTATCAATGTTGGACTGTTTAGATAAGATATGTTGGAGGCTCAAATTGTGGGTTTTCTTAGAGGACAATGTAAGTAAATAGGGGGGCCATAGCTATAGAGGATAAGCTATTTCAAGGGTAAATCCTAGAAGTGAAGAAATAGGGGGAGATTTATCAAAACCTTTTGACATGAAAAGTTGAATAGATGTCCATAGCAACCAATCAGATAGCTTCTTTCATTTTGCAAAGGCCTTGTCAAAAATATAAGAAGTGATCTGATTGGTTGCTATGGGGGAACTGGGCAACCTTTCCTCTGCACAGGTTTTGACAAATCTCCTTGATAGTCTTTAGGCAATTAGGTAACTATAAGATTCTTTAGCACAAGCATTTAAGTTATTATTGTATTTGATAGTTCATGTATAAGATTTCTTACCCACCCCTGTCTATTGTGAGCTTGTGTAATGTTTCAGTGAGGGACTTGGGCCTATTAGTTTCGTTATAGTGGTGTGAATAGTTGGGCTTTTACCAGATGCATCACTTACCTCACTTGTGCACGGTGTCTGGTTTTTAAGAGTAAATAAAGGCCAAACATTTTTACCCACTATCTTCTAAAAAAGGTTAGGTCCCTCTGTCGTCTGTTTCTGTCATTATAAAATTGAATGCAATGTAGGATAGACCTTTTCCTTCCATGTCTATTTATTAAGAAGGGCCTTTATATAAGGGCATCCTCTGGGACACTCTACTGACAATTTAACCTCCATTGTTCTCTTAAGGTAGTTTAACTATATAGCCACATTAGAAATGTATGCATGTAGGATGGTTTGAATTGGGAAAATAGGTAAATGACAACAAATCTATGAAAAGATGGCAGTATATGGCAATTTTACTGTTTGGTTTTTTTTAAAGCAAAAGAGGATCATATAATTGTTTAAAAAGGCTATTTTTGGAGATGGACAGGCAGGCTTGATGGGGAGGAGGTAGGCCTGTGTTTTGAACTTAAAAACTTAAATGGGTTTTTGGGTTCAAAATGTGTAATTTTCTCATATGCTGCCATCTTTATAATTTTGAATTTTGAGGTTCGGTCATCGGATTGTTTTGTGACATTAGAGGAGTATCAATGTTGGACTGTTTAGATAGGATATATTGGAGGCTCAAATTGTGGGTTTTCTTAGAGGACAATGTAAGTAAATAGGGGGGCCATAGCTATAGAGGATAAGCTATTTCAAGGGTAAACGCTAGAAGTGAAGAGATAGGGGGAGATTTATCAAAACCTTTTGACAGGAAAAGTTGCCTAGATGTCCATAGCAACCCATCAGATAGCTTCTTTCATTTTGCAAAGGCCTTGTTAAAAATATAAGACGGGATCTGATTGGTTGCTATGGGGAACTGGGCAACCTTTCCTCTGCACAGGTTTTGACAAATCTCCCTGATAGTTTTTAGGCAATTAGGTAGCTATAAGATTCTTTAGCACAAGCAATTAAGTTATTGTTTTATTTGATAGTTCATGTATAAGATTTCTTACCCACCTCTGTCTATTGTGAGCTTGTGTGATGTTTCAATGAGGGACTTGGGCCTATTAGTTTTTTTTATAGTGGTGTGAATAGTTGGGCTTTTACCAGATGCATCAAAAACCTCACTTGTGCACGATGTCTGGTTTTTAAGAGTAAATAAAGGCCAAACATTTTTACCCACTATCTTCTAAAAAAGGTTAGGTCCCTCTATCGTCTGTTTCTGTCATTATAAAATTGAATGCAATGTAGGATAGACCTTTTCCTTCCATGTCTATTTATTAAGAAGGGCCTTTATATAAGGACATCCTCTGGGACACTCTACTGACAATTTAACCTCCATTGTTCTCTTACGGTTGTTTAACTATATAGCCACATTAGAAATGTATGCATGTAGGATGGTTTGAATTGGTAAAAAAGGTAAAGGACAACAAATATATGAAAAGATGGCAGTATATGGCAACTTTACAGTTTTTTTTTTTTAAAGCAAAAGAGGAGCATATAATTGTTTAAAAAGGATAATTTTGGAGATGGACAGGCAGGCTTGATGGGGTGGAGGTAGGCCTGTGTTTTGAACTTAAAAACTTAAATGGGTTTTTGGGTTCAAAATGTGTAATTTTCTCATATGCTGCCATCTTTATAATTTTGAATTTTGAGGTTCAGGTCATCGGATTGTTTTGTGACATTAGAGCAGTATCAATGTTGGACTGTTTAGATAGGATATATTGGAGGGTCAAATTGTGGGTTTTCTTGGAGGACAATGTAAGTAAATAGGGGGGCCATAGCTATAGAGGATAAGCTATTTCAAGGGTAAATGCTAGAAGTGAAGAGATAGGGGGAGATTTATCAAAACCTTTTGACAGGAAAAGTTGCCTAGATGTCCATAGCAACCCATCAGATAGCTTCTTTCATTTTGCAAAGTCCTTCTCAAAAATATAAGAAGGGATCTGATTGATTGCTATGGGGAACTGGGCAACCTTTCCTCTGCACAGGTTTTGACAAATCTCCCTGACAGTCTTTAGGCAATTAGTAGCTATAAGATTCTTTAGTTCATGTATAAGATTTCTTACCCACCCCTGTCTATTGTGAGCTTGTGTAATGTTTCAGTGAGGGACTTGGGCCTATTAGTTTTGTTATAGTGGTGTGAATAGTTGGGCTTTTACCAGATGCATCACAAACCTCACTTGTGCACGATGTCTGGTTTTTAAGAGTAAATAAAGGCCAAACATTTTTACCCACTATCTTCTAAAAATGTTTAGGTCCCTCTGTCGTCTGTTTCTGTCATTAAAAAATTGAATGCAATGTAGGATAGACCTTTTCCTTCCATGTCTATTTATTAAGAAGGGCCTTTATATAAGGGCATCCTCTGGGACACTCTACTGACAATTTAACCTCCATTGTTCTCTTAAGGTAGTTTAACTATATAGCCACATTAGAAATGTATGCATGTAGGATGATTTGAATTGTAAAATTAGGTAAAGGACAACAAATATATGAAAAGATGGCAGTATATGGCAACTTTACTTTTTTTTTTTAAAGCAAAAGAGGAGCATATAATTGTTTAAAAAGGATATTTTTGGAGATGGATAGGCAGGCTTGATGGGGAGGAGGTAGGCCTGTATTTTGAACTTAAAAACTTAAATGGGTTTTTGGGTTCAAAATGTGTAATTTTCTCATATGCTGCCATCTTTATAATTTTGAATTTTGAGGTTCAGGTCATCGGATTGTTTTGTGACATTAGAGGAGTATCAATGTTGGACTGTTTAGATAGGATATATTGGAGGCTCAAATTGTGGGTTTTCTTAGAGGACAATGTAAGTAAATAGGGGGGCCATAGCTATAGAGGATAAGCTATTTCAAGGGTAAACCCTAGAAGTGAAGAGATAGGGGGATATTTATCAAAATCTTTTGACAGGAAAAGTTGCCTAGATGTCCATAGCAACCAATCAGATAGCTTCTTTCATTTTGCAAAGGCCTTGTCAAAAATATAAGAAGTGATCTGATTGGTTGCTATGGGGGAACTGGGCAACCTTTCCTCTGCACAGGTTTTGACAAATCTCCTTGATAGTCTTTAGGCAATTAGGTAGCTATAAGATTCTTTAGCACAAGCATTTAAGTTATTATTGTATTTGATAGTTCATGTATAAGATTTCTTACCCACCCCTGTCTATTGTGAGCTTGTGTAATGTTTCAGCGAGGGACTTGGGCCTATTAGTTTTGTTATAGTGGTGTGAATAGTTGGGCTTTTACCAGATGCATCACAAACATCACTTGTGCACGGTGTCTGGTTTTTAAGAGTAAATAAAGGCCAAACATTTTTACCCACTATCTTCTAAAAAAGGTTATGTCCCTCTGTCGTCTGTTTCTGTCATTATAAAATTGAATGCAATGTAGGATAGACCTTTTCCTTCCATGTCTATTTATTAAGAAGGGCCTTTATATAAGGGCATCCTCTGGGACACTCTACTGACAATTTAACCTCCATTGTTCTCTTAAGGTAGTTTAACTATATAGCCACATTAGAAATGTATGCATGTAGGATGATTTGAATTGGGAAATTAGGTAAAGGACAACAAATATATGAAAAGATGGCAGTATATGGCAACTTTACTTTTTTTTTTTTTTTTAAAGCAAAAGAAGAGCATATAATTGTTTAAAAAGGATATTTTTGGAGATGGACAGGCAGGCTTGATGGGGAGGAGGTAGGCCTGTATTTTGAACTTAAAAAATTAAATGGGTATTTGGGTTCAAAATGTGTAATTTTCTCATATGCTGCCATCTTTATAATTTTGAATTTTGAGGTTTCAGGTCATCAGATTTTTTTGTGACTTTAGAGCAGTATCAATGCAGGACTGTTTAGAGACGGTATGTTGGAGGCTCAAATTGTGGGTTTTCTTAGAGGGCAATGTAAGTAAATAGGGGGGCCATAGCTATAAAGGATAAGCTATTTCATTGATAAACGCTAGAAGTGAAGAGATAGGGGGAGATTTATCAAAACCTTTTGACAGGAAAAGTTGCCTAGATGTCCATAGCAACCAATCAGATAGCTTCTTTCATTTTGCAAAGGCCTTGTCAAAAATATAAGAAGGGATCTGATTGGTTGCTATGGGGAACTGGGCAACCTTTCCTCTGCACAGGTTTTGACTAATCTCCTTGATAGTCTTTAGGCAATTAGGTAGCTATAAGATTCTTTGGCACAAGCATTTAAGTTATTATTGTATTTGATAGTTCATGTATAAGATTTCTTACCCACCCCTGTCTATTGTGAGCTTGTGTAATGTTTCAATGAGGAACTTGGGCCTATTAGTTTTGTTATAGAGCTGTGAATAGTTGGGCTTTAACCAGATGCATCACAAACCTCACTTGTGCACGATGTCTGGTTTTTAAGAGTAAATAAAGGCCAAATATTTTTACCCACTATCTTCTAAAAAAGGTTAGGTCCCTCTATCGTCTTTTTCTGTCATTATAAAATTGAATGTAATGTAGGATAGACCTTTTCCTTCCATGTCTTTTTATTAAGAAGGGCCTTTATATAAGGGCATCCTCTGGGACACTCTACTGACAATTTAACCTCCATTGTTCTCTTAAGGTAGTTTAACTATATAGCCACCTTAGAAATGTATGCATGTAGGATGGTTTGAATTGGGAAATTAGGTAAAGGACAACAAATATATGAAAAGATGGCAGTATATGGCAACTTTACTTTTTTTTTTTTTTTTTTTAAAGCAAAAGAGGAGCATATAATTGTTTAAAAAGGATATTTTTGGAGATGGACAGGCAGGCTTGATGGGGAGGAGGTAGGCCTGTATTTTGAACTTAAAAACTTAAATGGGTTTTTGGGTTCAAAATGTGTAATTTTCTCATATGCTGCCATCTTTATAATTTTGAATTTTGAGGTTCAGGTCATCGGATTGTTTTGTGACATTAGAGCAGTATCAATGTTGGACTGTTTAGATAGGATATGTTGGAGGCTCAAATTGTGGGTTTTCTTAGAGGACAATGTAAGTAAATAGGGGGGCCATAGCTATAGAGGATAAGCTATTTCAAGGGTAAACCCTAGAAGTGAAGAAATAGGGGGAGATTTATCAAAACCTTTTGACATGAAAAGTTGAATAAATGTCCATAGCAACCAATCAGATAGCTTCTTTCATTTTGCAAAGGCCTTGTCAAAAATATAAGAAGTGATCTGATTGGTTGCTATGGGGGAACTGGGCAACCTTTCCTCTGCACAGGTTTTGACAAATCTCCTTGATAGTCTTTAGGCAATTAGGTAACTATAAGATTCTTAAGCACAAGCATTTAAGTTATTATTGTATTTGATAGTTCATGTATAAGATTTCTTACCCACCCCTGTCTATTGTGAGCTTGTGTAATGTTTCAGTGAGGGACTTGGGCCTTTTAGTTTCGTTATAGTGGTGTGAATAGTTGGGCTTTTACCAGATGCATCACTAACCTCACTTGTGCACGGTGTCTGGTTTTTAAGAGTAAATAAAGGCCAAACATTTTTACCCACTATCTTCTAAAAAAGGTTAGGTCCCTCTGTCGTCTGTTTCTGTCATTATAAAATTGAATGCAATGTAGGATAGACCTTTTCCTTCCATGTCTATTTATTAAGAAGGGCCTTTATATAAGGGCATCCTCTGGGACACTCTACTGACAATTTAACCTCCATTGTTCTCTTAAGGTCGTTTAACTATATAGCCACATTAGAAATGTATGCATGTAGGATGGTTTGAATTGGGAAAATAGGTAAATGACAACAAATCTATGAAAAGATGGCAGTATATGGCAATTTTACTGTTTGGTTTTTTTTAAAGCAAAAGAGGATCATATAATTGTTTAAAAAGGCTATTTTTGGAGATGGACAGGCAGGCTTGATGGGGAGGAGGTAGGCCTGTGTTTTGAACTTAAAAACTTAAATGGGTTTTTGGGTTCAAAATGTGTAATTTTCTCATATGCTGCCATCTTTATAATTTTGAATTTTGAGGTTCAGGTCATCGGATTGTTTTGTGACATTAGAGGAGTATCAATGTTGGACTGTTTAGATAGGATATATTGGAGGCTCAAATTGTGGGTTTTCTTAGAGGACAATGTAAGTAAATAGGGGGGCCATAGCTATAGAGGATAAGCTATTTCAAGGGTAAACCCTAGAAGTGAAGAGATAGGGGGATATTTATTAAAATCTTTTGACAGGAAAAGTTGCCTAGATGTCCATAGCAACCAATCAGATAGCTTCTTTCATTTTGCAAAGGCCTTGTCAAAAATATAAGAAGTGATCTGATTGGTTGCTATGGGGGAACTGGGCAACCTTTCCTCTGCACAGGTTTTGACAAATCTCCTTGATAGTCTTTAGGCAATTAGGTAGCTATAAGATTCTTTAGCACAAGCATTTAAGTTATTATTGTATTTGATAGTTCATGTATAAGATTTCTTACCCACCCCTGTCTATTGTGAGCTTGTGTAATGTTTCAGCGAGGGACTTGGGCCTATTAGTTTTGTTATAGTGGTGTGAATAGTTGGGCTTTTACCAGATGCATCACAAACCTCACTTGTGCACGGTGTCTGGTTTTTAAGAGTAAATAAAGGCCAAACATTTTTACCCACTATCTTCTAAAAAAGGTTATGTCCCTCTGTCGTCTGTTTCTGTCATTATAAAATTGAATGCAATGTAGGATAGACCTTTTCCTTCCATGTCTATTTATTAAGAAGGGCCTTTATATAAGGGCATCCTCTGGGACACTCTACTGACAATTTAACCTCCATTGTTCTCTTAAGGTAGTTTAACTATATAGCCACATTAGAAATGTATGCATGTAGGATGATTTGAATTGGGAAATTAGGTAAAGGACAACAAATATATGAAAAGATGGCAGTATATGGCAACTTTACTTTTTTTTTTTTTTTAAAGCAAAAGAGGAGCATATAATTGTTTAAAAAGGATATTTTTGGAGATGGACAGGCAGGCTTGATGGGGAGGAGGTAGGCCTGTATTTTGAACTTAAAAACTTAAATGGGTATTTGGGTTCAAAATGTGTAATTTTCTCATATGCTGCCATCTTTATAATTTTGAATTTTGAGGTTTCAGGTCATCAGATTTTTTTGTGACTTTAGAGCAGTATCAATGCAGGACTGTTTAGAGACGGTATGTTGGAGGCTCAAATTGTGGGTTTTCTTAGAGGGCAATGTAAGTAAATAGGGGGGCCATAGCTATAAAGGATAAGCTATTTCATTGATAAACGCTAGAAGTGAAGAGATAGGGGGAGATTTATCAAAACCTTTTGACAGGAAAAGTTGCCTAGATGTCCATAGCAACCAATCAGATAGCTTCTTTCATTTTGCAAAGGCCTTGTCAAAAATATAAGAAGGGATCTGATTGGTTGCTATGGGGAACTGGGCAACCTTTCCTCTGCACAGGTTTTGACTAATCTCCTTGATAGTCTTTAGGCAATTAGGTAGCTATAAGATTCTTTGGCACAAGCATTTAAGTTATTATTGTATTTGATAGTTCATGTATAAGATTTCTTACCCACCCCTGTCTATTGTGAGCTTGTGTAATGTTTCAATGAGGAACTTGGGCCTATTAGTTTTGTTATAGAGCTGTGAATAGTTGGGCTTTAACCAGATGCATCACAAACCTCACTTGTGCACGATGTCTGGTTTTTAATAGTAAATAAAGGCCAAATATTTTTACCCACTATCTTCTAAAAAAGGTTAGGTCCCTCTATCGTCTTTTTCTGTCATTATAAAATTGAATGTAATGTAGGATAGACCTTTTCCTTCCATGTCTATTTATTAAGAAGGGCCTTTATATAAGGGCATCCTTTGGGACACTCTACTGACAATTTAACCTCCATTGTTCTCTTAAGGTAGTTTAACTATATAGCCACCTTAGAAATGTATGCATGTAGGATGGTTTGAATTGGGAAATTAGGTAAAGGACAACAAATATATGAAAAGATGGCAGTATATGGCAACTTTACTTTTTTTTTTTTTTTTTTTAAAGCAAAAGAGGAGCATATAATTGTTTAAAAAGGATATTTTTGGAGATGGATAGGCAGGCTTGATGGGGAGGAGGTAGGCCTGTATTTTGAACTTAAAAACTTAAATGGGTTTTTGGGTTCAAAATGTGTAATTTTCTCATATGCTGCCATCTTTATAATTTTGAATTTTGAGGTTCAGGTCATCGGATTGTTTTGTGACATTAGAGCAGTATCAATGTTGGACTGTTTAGATAGGATATGTTGGAGGCTCAAATTGTGGGTTTTCTTAGAGGACAATGTAAGTAAATAGGGGGGCCATAGCTATAGAGGATAAGCTATTTCAAGGGTAAACCCTAGAAGTGAAGAAATAGGGGGAGATTTATCAAAACCTTTTGACATGAAAAGTTGAATAAATGTCCATAGCAACCAATCAGATAGCTTCTTTCATTTTGCAAAGGCCTTGTCAAAAATATAAGAAGTGATCTGATTGGTTGCTATGGGGGAACTGGGCAACCTTTCCTCTGCACAGGTTTTGACAAATCTCCTTGATAGTCTTTAGGCAATTAGGTAACTATAAGATTCTTTAGCACAAGCATTTAAGTTATTATTGTATTTGATAGTTCATGTATAAGATTTCTTACCCACCCCTGTCTATTGTGAGCTTGTGTAATGTTTCAGTGAGGGACTTGGGCCTATTAGTTTCGTTATAGTGGTGTGAATAGTTGGGCTTTTACCAGATGCATCACTTACCTCACTTGTGCACGGTGTCTGGTTTTTAAGAGTAAATAAAGGCCAAACATTTTTACCCACTATCTTCTAAAAAAGGTTAGGTCCCTCTGTCGTCTGTTTCTGTCATTATAAAATTGAATGCAATGTAGGATAGACCTTTTCCTTCCATGTCTATTTATTAAGAAGGGCCTTTATATAAGGGCATCCTCTGGGACACTCTACTGACAATTTAACCTCCATTGTTCTCTTAAGGTAGTTTAACTATATAGCCACATTAGAAATGTATGCATGTAGGATGGTTTGAATTGGGAAAATAGGTAAATGACAACAAATCTATGAAAAGATGGCAGTATATGGCAATTTTACTGTTTGGTTTTTTTTAAAGCAAAAGAGGATCATATAATTGTTTAAAAAGGCTATTTTTGGAGATGGACAGGCAGGCTTGATGGGGAGGAGGTAGGCCTGTGTTTTGAACTTAAAAACTTAAATGGGTTTTTGGGTTCAAAATGTGTAATTTTCTCATATGCTGCCATCTTTATAATTTTGAATTTTGAGGTTCGGTCATCGGATTGTTTTGTGACATTAGAGGAGTATCAATGTTGGACTGTTTAGATAGGATATATTGGAGGCTCAAATTGTGGGTTTTCTTAGAGGACAATGTAAGTAAATAGGGGGGCCATAGCTATAGAGGATAAGCTATTTCAAGGGTAAACGCTAGAAGTGAAGAGATAGGGGGAGATTTATCAAAACCTTTTGACAGGAAAAGTTGCCTAGATGTCCATAGCAACCCATCAGATAGCTTCTTTCATTTTGCAAAGGCCTTGTTAAAAATATAAGACGGGATCTGATTGGTTGCTATGGGGAACTGGGCAACCTTTCCTCTGCACAGGTTTTGACAAATCTCCCTGATAGTTTTTAGGCAATTAGGTAGCTATAAGATTCTTTAGCACAAGCAATTAAGTTATTGTTTTATTTGATAGTTCATGTATAAGATTTCTTACCCACCTCTGTCTATTGTGAGCTTGTGTGATGTTTCAATGAGGGACTTGGGCCTATTAGTTTTTTTTATAGTGGTGTGAATAGTTGGGCTTTTACCAGATGCATCAAAAACCTCACTTGTGCACGATGTCTGGTTTTTAAGAGTAAATAAAGGCCAAACATTTTTACCCACTATCTTCTAAAAAAGGTTAGGTCCCTCTATCGTCTGTTTCTGTCATTATAAAATTGAATGCAATGTAGGATAGACCTTTTCCTTCCATGTCTATTTCTTAAGAAGGGCCTTTATATAAGGACATCCTCTGGGACACTCTACTGACAATTTAACCTCCATTGTTCTCTTACGGTTGTTTAACTATATAGCCACATTAGAAATGTATGCATGTAGGATGGTTTGAATTGGGAAATTAGGTAAAGGACAACAAATATATGAAAAGATGGCAGTATATGGCAACTTTACTTTTTTTTTTTTTTTTTTTAAAGCAAAAGAGGATCATATAATTGTTTAAAAAGGCTATTTTTGGAGATGGACAGGCAGGCTTGATGGGGAGGAGGTAGGCCTGTGTTTTGAACTTAAAAACTTAAATGGGTTTTTGGGTTCAAAATGTGTAATTTTCTCATATGCTGCCATCTTTATAATTTTGAATTTTGAGGTTCAGGTCATCGGATTGTTTTGTGACATTAGAGGAGTATCAATGTTGGACTGTTTAGATAGGATATATTGGAGGCTCAAATTGTGGGTTTTCTTAGAGGACAATGTAAGTAAATAGGGGGGCCATAGCTATAGAGGATAAGCTATTTCAAGGGTAAACCCTAGAAGTGAAGAGATAGGGGGATATTTATTAAAATCTTTTGACAGGAAAAGTTGCCTAGATGTCCATAGCAACCAATCAGATAGCTTCTTTCATTTTGCAAAGGCCTTGTCAAAAATATAAGAAGTGATCTGATTGGTTGCTATGGGGGAACTGGGCAACCTTTCCTCTGCACAGGTTTTGACAAATCTCCTTGATAGTCTTTAGGCAATTAGGTAGCTATAAGATTCTTTAGCACAAGCATTTAAGTTATTATTGTATTTGATAGTTCATGTATAAGATTTCTTACCCACCCCTGTCTATTGTGAGCTTGTGTAATGTTTCAGCGAGGGACTTGGGCCTATTAGTTTTGTTATAGTGGTGTGAATAGTTGGGCTTTTACCAGATGCATCACAAACCTCACTTGTGCACGGTGTCTGGTTTTTAAGAGTAAATAAAGGCCAAACATTTTTACCCACTATCTTCTAAAAAAGGTTATGTCCCTCTGTCGTCTGTTTCTGTCATTATAAAATTGAATGCAATGTAGGATAGACCTTTTCCTTCCATGTCTATTTATTAAGAAGGGCCTTTATATAAGGGCATCCTCTGGGACACTCTACTGACAATTTAACCTCCATTGTTCTCTTAAGGTAGTTTAACTATATAGCCACATTAGAAATGTATGCATGTAGGATGATTTGAATTGGGAAATTAGGTAAAGGACAACAAATATATGAAAAGATGGCAGTATATGGCAACTTTACTTTTTTTTTTTTTTTAAAGCAAAAGAGGAGCATATAATTGTTTAAAAAGGATATTTTTGGAGATGGACAGGCAGGCTTGATGGGGAGGAGGTAGGCCTGTATTTTGAACTTAAAAACTTAAATGGGTATTTGGGTTCAAAATGTGTAATTTTCTCATATGCTGCCATCTTTATAATTTTGAATTTTGAGGTTTCAGGTCATCAGATTTTTTTGTGACTTTAGAGCAGTATCAATGCAGGACTGTTTAGAGACGGTATGTTGGAGGCTCAAATTGTGGGTTTTCTTAGAGGGCAATGTAAGTAAATAGGGGGGCCATAGCTATAAAGGATAAGCTATTTCATTGATAAACGCTAGAAGTGAAGAGATAGGGGGAGATTTATCAAAACCTTTTGACAGGAAAAGTTGCCTAGATGTCCATAGCAACCAATCAGATAGCTTCTTTCATTTTGCAAAGGCCTTGTCAAAAATATAAGAAGGGATCTGATTGGTTGCTATGGGGAACTGGGCAACCTTTCCTCTGCACAGGTTTTGACTAATCTCCTTGATAGTCTTTAGGCAATTAGGTAGCTATAAGATTCTTTGGCACAAGCATTTAAGTTATTATTGTATTTGATAGTTCATGTATAAGATTTCTTACCCACCCCTGTCTATTGTGAGCTTGTGTAATGTTTCAATGAGGAACTTGGGCCTATTAGTTTTGTTATAGAGCTGTGAATAGTTGGGCTTTAACCAGATGCATCACAAACCTCACTTGTGCACGATGTCTGGTTTTTAATAGTAAATAAAGGCCAAATATTTTTACCCACTATCTTCTAAAAAAGGTTAGGTCCCTCTATCGTCTTTTTCTGTCATTATAAAATTGAATGTAATGTAGGATAGACCTTTTCCTTCCATGTCTATTTATTAAGAAGGGCCTTTATATAAGGGCATCCTTTGGGACACTCTACTGACAATTTAACCTCCATTGTTCTCTTAAGGTAGTTTAACTATATAGCCACCTTAGAAATGTATGCATGTAGGATGGTTTGAATTGGGAAATTAGGTAAAGGACAACAAATATATGAAAAGATGGCAGTATATGACAACTTTACTTTTTTTTTTTTTTTTTTTAAAGCAAAAGAGGAGCATATAATTGTTTAAAAAGGATATTTTTGGAGATGGATAGGCAGGCTTGATGGGGAGGAGGTAGGCCTGTATTTTGAACTTAAAAACTTAAATGGGTTTTTGGGTTCAAAATGTGTAATTTTCTCATATGCTGCCATCTTTATAATTTTGAATTTTGAGGTTCAGGTCATCGGATTGTTTTGTGACATTAGAGCAGTATCAATGTTGGACTGTTTAGATAGGATATGTTGGAGGCTCAAATTGTGGGTTTTCTTAGAGGACAATGTAAGTAAATAGGGGGGCCATAGCTATAGAGGATAAGCTATTTCAAGGGTAAACCCTAGAAGTGAAGAAATAGGGGGAGATTTATCAAAACCTTTTGACATGAAAAGTTGAATAAATGTCCATAGCAACCAATCAGATAGCTTCTTTCATTTTGCAAAGGCCTTGTCAAAAATATAAGAAGTGATCTGATTGGTTGCTATGGGGGAACTGGGCAACCTTTCCTCTGCACAGGTTTTGACAAATCTCCTTGATAGTCTTTAGGCAATTAGGTAACTATAAGATTCTTTAGCACAAGCATTTAAGTTATTATTGTATTTGATAGTTCATGTATAAGATTTCTTACCCACCCCTGTCTATTGTGAGCTTGTGTAATGTTTCAGTGAGGGACTTGGGCCTATTAGTTTCGTTATAGTGGTGTGAATAGTTGGGCTTTTACCAGATGCATCACTAACCTCACTTGTGCACGGTGTCTGGTTTTTAAGAGTAAATAAAGGCCAAACATTTTTACCCACTATCTTCTAAAAAAGGTTAGGTCCCTCTGTCGTCTGTTTCTGTCATTATAAAATTGAATGCAATGTAGGATAGACCTTTTCCTTCCATGTCTATTTATTAAGAAGGGCCTTTATATAAGGGCATCCTCTGGGACACTCTACTGACAATTTAACCTCCATTGTTCTCTTAAGGTAGTTTAACTATATAGCCACATTAGAAAAGTGTGCATGTAGGATGATTTGAATTGGGAAATTAGGTAAAGGACAACAAATATATGAAAAGATGGCAGTATATGGCAACTTTACTTTTTTTTTTTTTTTTTTTAAAGCAAAAGAGGAGCATATAATTGTTTAAAAAGGATATTTTTGGAGATGGATAGGCAGGCTTGATGGGGAGGAGGTAGGCCTGTATTTTGAACTTAAAAACTTAAATGGGTTTTTGGGTTCAAAATGTGTAATTTTCTCATATGCTGCCATCTTTATAATTTTGAATTTTGAGGTTCAGGTCATCGGATTGTTTTGTGACATTAGAGGAGTATCAATGTTGGACTGTTTAGATAGGATGTATTGGAGGCTCAAATTGTGGGTTTTCTTAGAGGACAATGTAAGTAAATAGGGGGGCCATAGCTATAGAGGATTAGCTATTTCAAGGGTAAACCCTAGAAGTGAAGAGATAGGGGGATATTTATCAAAATCTTTTGACAGGAAAAGTTGCCTAGATGTCCATAGCAACCAATCAGATAGCTTCTTTCATTTTGCAAAGGCCTTGTCAAAAATATAAGAAGTGATCTGATTGGTTGCTATGGGGGAACTGGGCAACCTTTCCTCTGCACAGGTTTTGACAAATCTCCTTGATAGTCTTTAGGCAATTAGGTAGCTATAAGATTCTTTAGCACAAGCATTTAAGTTATTATTGTATTTGATAGTTCATGTATAAGATTTCTTACCCACCCCTGTCTATTGTGAGCTTGTGTAATGTTTCAGCGAGGGACTTGGGCCTATTAGTTTTGTTATAGTGGTGTGAATAGTTGGGCTTTTACCAGATGCATCACAAACCTCACTTGTGCACGGTGTCTGGTTTTTAAGAGTAAATAAAGGCCAAACATTTTTACCCACTATCTTCTAAAAAAGGTTATGTCCCTCTGTCGTCTGTTTCTGTCATTATAAAATTGAATGCAATGTAGGATAGACCTTTTCCTTCCATGTCTATTTATTAAGAAGGGTCTTTATATAAGGGCATCCTCTGGGACACTCTACTGACAATTTAACCTCCATTGTTCTCTTAAGGTAGTTTAACTATATAGCCACATTAGAAATGTATGCATGTAGGATGATTTGAATTGGGAAATTAGGTAAAGGACAACAAATATATGAAAAGATGGCAGTATATGGCAACTTTACTTTTTTTTTTTTTTTTAAAGCAAAAGAGGAGCATATAATTGTTTAAAAAGGATATTTTTGGAGATGGACAGGCAGGCTTGATGGGGAGGAGGTAGGCCTGTATTTTGAACTTAAAAACTTAAATGGGTTTTTGGGTTCAAAATGTGTAATTTTCTCATATGCTGCCATCTTTATCATTTTGAATTTTGAGGTTCAGGTCATTGGATTGTTTTGTGACATTAGAGGAGTATCAATGTTGGACTGTTTAGATAGGATATATTGGAGGCTCAAATTGTGGGTTTTCTTAGAGGACAATGTAAGTAAATAGGGGGGCCATAGCTATAGAGGATAAGCTATTTCAAGGGTAAACCCTAGAAGTGAAGAAATAGGGGGAGATTTATCAAAATCTTTTGACAGGAAAAGTTGCCTAGATGTCCATAGCAACCAATCAGATAGCTTCTTTCATTTTGCAAAGGCCTTGTCAAAAATATAAGAAGTGATCTGATTGGTTGCTATGGAGGAACTGGGCAACCTTTCTTCTGCACAGGTTTTGACAAATCTCCTTGATAGTCTTTAGGCAATTAGGTAACTATAAGATTCTTTAGCACAAGCATTTAAGTTATTATTGTATTTGATAGTTCATGTATAAGATTTCTTACCCACCCCTGTCTATTGTGAGCTTGTGTAATGTTTCAGTGAGGGACTTGGGCCTATTAGTTTCGTTATAGTGGTGTGAATAGTTGGGCTTTTACCAGATGCATCACTAACCTCACTTGTGCACGGTGTCTGGTTTTTAAGAGTAAATAAAGGCCAAACATTTTTACCCACTATCTTCTAAAAAAGGTTAGGTCCCTCTGTCGTCTGTTTCTGTCATTATAAAATTGAATGCAATGTAGGATAGACCTTTTCCTTCCATGTCTATTTATTAAGAAGGGCCTTTATATAAGGGCATCCTCTGGGACACTCTACTGACAATTTAACCTCCATTGTTCTCTTAAGGTAGTTTAACTATATAGCCACATTAGAAATGTATGCATGTAGGATGGTTTGAATTGGGAAAATAGGTAAATGACAACAAATCTATGAAAAGATGGCAGTATATGGCAATTTTACTGTTTGGTTTTTTTTAAAGCAAAAGAGGATCATATAATTGTTTAAAAAGGCTATTTTTGGAGATGGACAGGCAGGCTTGATGGGGAGGAGGTAGGCCTGTGTTTTGAACTTAAAAACTTAAATGGGTTTTTGGGTTCAAAATGTGTAATTTTCTCATATGCTGCCATCTTTATAATTTTGAATTTTGAGGTTCGGTCATCGGATTGTTTTGTGACATTAGAGGAGTATCAATGTTGGACTGTTTAGATAGGATATATTGGAGGCTCAAATTGTGGGTTTTCTTAGAGGACAATGTAAGTAAATAGGGGGGCCATAGCTATAGAGGATAAGCTATTTCAAGGGTAAACGCTAGAAGTGAAGAGATAGGGGGAGATTTATCAAAACCTTTTGACAGGAAAAGTTGCCTAGATGTCCATAGCAACCCATCAGATAGCTTCTTTCATTTTGCAAAGGCCTTGTTAAAAATATAAGACGGGATCTGATTGGTTGCTATGGGGAACTGGGCAACCTTTCCTCTGCACAGGTTTTGACAAATCTCCCTGATAGTTTTTAGGCAATTAGGTAGCTATAAGATTCTTTAGCACAAGCAATTAAGTTATTGTTTTATTTGATAGTTCATGTATAAGATTTCTTACCCACCTCTGTCTATTGTGAGCTTGTGTGATGTTTCAATGAGGGACTTGGGCCTATTAGTTTTTTTTATAGTGGTGTGAATAGTTGGGATTTTACCAGATGCATCTAAAACCTCACTTGTGCACGATGTCTGGTTTTTAAGAGTAAATAAAGGCCAAACATTTTTACCCACTATCTTCTAAAAAAGGTTAGGTCCCTCTATCGTCTGTTTCTGTCATTATAAAATTGAATGCAATGTAGGATAGACCTTTTCCTTCCATGTCTATTTATTAAGAAGGGCCTTTATATAAGGACATCCTCTGGGACACTCTACTGACAATTTAACCTCCATTGTTCTCTTACGGTTGTTTAACTATATAGCCACATTAGAAATGTATGCATGTAGGATGGTTTGAATTGGGAAAAAAGGTAAAGGACAACAAATATATGAAAAGATGGCAGTATATGGCAACTTTACTGTTTTTTTTTTTTAAAGCAAAAGAGGAGCATATAATTGTTTTAAAAGGATATTTTTGGAGATGGACAGGCAGGCTTGATGGCTTGGAGGTAGGCCTGTGTTTTGAACTTAAAAACTTAAATGGGTTTTTGGGTTCAAAATGTGTAATTTTCTCATATGCTGCCATCTTTATAATTTTGAATTTTGAGGTTCAGGTCATCGGATTGTTTTGTGACATTAGAGCAGTATCAATGTTGGACTGTTTAGATAGGATATATTGGAGGGTCAAATTGTGGGTTTTCTTGGAGGACAATGTAAGTAAATAGGGGGGCCATAGCTATAGAGGATAAGCTATTTCAAGGGTAAATGCTAGAAGTGAAGAGATAGGGGGAGATTTATCAAAACCTTTTGACAGGAAAAGTTGCCTAGATGTCCATAGCAACCCATCAGATAGCTTCTTTCATTTTGCAAAGTCCTTCTCAAAAATATAAGAAGGGATCTGATTGATTGCTATGGGGAACTGGGCAACCTTTCCTCTGCACAGGTTTTGACAAATCTCCCTGATAGTCTTTAGGCAATTAGGTAGCTATAAGATTCTTTAGCACAAGCATTTAAGTTATTATTGTATTTGATAGTTCATGTATAAGATTTCTTACCCACCCCTGTCTATTGTGAGCTTGTGTAATGTTTCAGTGAGGGACTTGGGCCTATTAGTTTCGTTATAGTGGTGTGAATAGTTGGGCTTTTACCAGATGCATCACTAACCTCACTTGTGCACGGTGTCTGGTTTTTAAGAGTAAATAAAGGCCAAACATTTTTACCCACTATCTTCTAAAAAAAGGTTAGGTCCCTCTGTCGTCTGTTTCTGTCATTATAAAATTGAATGCAATGTAGGATAGACCTTTTCCTTCCATGTCTATTTATTAAGAAGGGCCTTTATATAAGGGCATCCTCTGGGACACTCTACTGACAATTTAACCTCCATTGTTCTCTTAAGGTAGTTTAACTATATAGCCACATTAGAAAAGTATGCATGTAGGATGATTTGAATTGGGAAATTAGGTAAAGGACAACAAATATATGAAAAGATGGCAGTATATGGCAACTTTACTTTTTTTTTTTTTTTTTTTAAAGCAAAAGAGGAGCATATAATTGTTTAAAAAGGATATTTTTGGAGATGGATAGGCAGGCTTGATGGGGAGGAGGTAGGCCTGTATTTTGAACTTAAAAACTTAAATGGGTTTTTGGGTTCAAAATGTGTAATTTTCTCATATGCTGCCATCTTTATAATTTTGAATTTTGAGGTTCAGGTCATCGGATTGTTTTGTGACATTAGAGGAGTATCAATGTTGGACTGTTTAGATAGGATGTATTGGAGGCTCAAATTGTGGGTTTTCTTAGAGGACAATGTAAGTAAATAGGGGGGCCATAGCTATAGAGGATTAGCTATTTCAAGGGTAAACCCTAGAAGTGAAGAGATAGGGGGATATTTATCAAAATCTTTTGACAGGAAAAGTTGCCTAGATGTCCATAGCAACCAATCAGATAGCTTCTTTCATTTTGCAAAGGCCTTGTCAAAAATATAAGAAGTGATCTGATTGGTTGCTATGGGGGAACTGGGCAACCTTTCCTCTGCACAGGTTTTGACAAATCTCCTTGATAGTCTTTAGGCAATTAGGTAGCTATAAGATTCTTTAGCACAAGCATTTAAGTTATTATTGTATTTGATAGTTCATGTATAAGATTTCTTACCCACCCCTGTCTATTGTGAGCTTGTGTAATGTTTCAGCGAGGGACTTGGGCCTATTAGTTTTGTTATAGTGGTGTGAATAGTTGGGCTTTTACCAGATGCATCACAAACCTCACTTGTGCACGGTGTCTGGTTTTTAAGAGTAAATAAAGGCCAAACATTTTTACCCACTATCTTCTAAAAAAGGTTATGTCCCTCTGTCGTCTGTTTCTGTCATTATAAAATTGAATGCAATGTAGGATAGACCTTTTCCTTCCATGTCTATTTATTAAGAAGGGTCTTTATATAAGGGCATCCTCTGGGACACTCTACTGACAATTTAACCTCCATTGTTCTCTTAAGGTAGTTTAACTATATAGCCACATTAGAAATGTATGCATGTAGGATGATTTGAATTGGGAAATTAGGTAAAGGACAACAAATATATGAAAAGATGGCAGTATATGGCAACTTTACTTTTTTTTTTTTTTTAAAGCAAAAGAGGAGCATATAATTGTTTAAAAAGGATATTTTTGGAGATGGACAGGCAGGCTTGATGGGGAGGAGGTAGGCCTGTATTTTGAACTTAAAAACTTAAATGGGTTTTTGGGTTCAAAATGTGTAATTTTCTCATATGCTGCCATCTTTATCATTTTGAATTTTGAGGTTCAGGTCATTGGATTGTTTTGTGACATTAGAGGAGTATCAATGTTGGACTGTTTAGATAGGATATATTGGAGGCTCAAATTGTGGGTTTTCTTAGAGGACAATGTAAGTAAATAGGGGGGCCATAGCTATAGAGGATAAGCTATTTCAAGGGTAAACCCTAGAAGTGAAGAAATAGGGGGAGATTTATCAAAATCTTTTGACAGGAAAAGTTGCCTAGATGTCCATAGCAACCAATCAGATAGCTTCTTTCATTTTGCAAAGGCCTTGTCAAAAATATAAGAAGTGATCTGATTGGTTGCTATGGAGGAACTGGGCAACCTTTCTTCTGCACAGGTTTTGACAAATCTCCTTGATAGTCTTTAGGCAATTAGGTAACTATAAGATTCTTTAGCACAAGCATTTAAGTTATTATTGTATTTGATAGTTCATGTATAAGATTTCTTACCCACCCCTGTCTATTGTGAGCTTGTGTAATGTTTCAGTGAGGGACTTGGGCCTATTAGTTTCGTTATAGTGGTGTGAATAGTTGGGCTTTTACCAGATGCATCACTAACCTCACTTGTGCACGGTGTCTGGTTTTTAAGAGTAAATAAAGGCCAAACATTTTTACCCACTATCTTCTAAAAAAGGTTAGGTCCCTCTGTCGTCTGTTTCTGTCATTATAAAATTGAATGCAATGTAGGATAGACCTTTTCCTTCCATGTCTATTTATTAAGAAGGGCCTTTATATAAGGGCATCCTCTGGGACACTCTACTGACAATTTAACCTCCATTGTTCTCTTAAGGTAGTTTAACTATATAGCCACATTAGAAATGTATGCATGTAGGATGGTTTGAATTGGGAAAATAGGTAAATGACAACAAATCTATGAAAAGATGGCAGTATATGGCAATTTTACTGTTTGGTTTTTTTAAAGCAAAAGAGGATCAAATAATTGTTTAAAAAGGCTATTTTTGGAGATGGACAGGCAGGCTTGATGGGGAGGAGGTAGGCCTGTGTTTTGAACTTAAAAACTTAAATGGGTTTTTGGGTTCAAAATGTGTAATTTTCTCATATGCTGCCATCTTTATAATTTTGAATTTTGAGGTTCGGTCATCGGATTGTTTTGTGACATTAGAGGAGTATCAATGTTGGACTGTTTAGATAGGATATATTGGAGGCTCAAATTGTGGGTTTTCTTAGAGGACAATGTAAGTAAATAGGGGGGCCATAGCTATAGAGGATAAGCTATTTCAAGGGTAAACGCTAGAAGTGAAGAGATAGGGGGAGATTTATCAAAACCTTTTGACAGGAAAAGTTGCCTAGATGTCCATAGCAACCCATCAGATAGCTTCTTTCATTTTGCAAAGGCCTTGTTAAAAATATAAGACGGGATCTGATTGGTTGCTATGGGGAACTGGGCAACCTTTCCTCTGCACAGGTTTTGACAAATCTCCCTGATAGTTTTTAGGCAATTAGGTAGCTATAAGATTCTTTAGCACAAGCAATTAAGTTATTGTTTTATTTGATAGTTCATGTATAAGATTTCTTACCCACCTCTGTCTATTGTGAGCTTGTGTGATGTTTCAATGAGGGACTTGGGCCTATTAGTTTTTTTTATAGTGGTGTGAATAGTTGGGATTTTACCAGATGCATCTAAAACCTCACTTGTGCACGATGTCTGGTTTTTAAGAGTAAATAAAGGCCAAACATTTTTACCCACTATCTTCTAAAAAAGGTTAGGTCCCTCTATCGTCTGTTTCTGTCATTATAAAATTGAATGCAATGTAGGATAGACCTTTTCCTTCCATGTCTATTTATTAAGAAGGGCCTTTATATAAGGACATCCTCTGGGACACTCTACTGACAATTTAACCTCCATTGTTCTCTTACGGTTGTTTAACTATATAGCCACATTAGAAATGTATGCATGTAGGATGGTTTGAATTGGGAAAAAAGGTAAAGGACAACAAATATATGAAAAGATGGCAGTATATGGCAACTTTACTGTTTTTTTTTTTTAAAGCAAAAGAGGAGCATATAATTGTTTAAAAAGGATATTTTTGGAGATGGACAGGCAGGCTTGATGGCTTGGAGGTAGGCCTGTGTTTTGAACTTAAAAACTTAAATGGGTTTTTGGGTTCAAAATGTGTAATTTTCTCATATGCTGCCATCTTTATAATTTTGAATTTTGAGGTTCAGGTCATCGGATTGTTTTGTGACATTAGAGCAGTATCAATGTTGGACTGTTTAGATAGGATATATTGGAGGGTCAAATTGTGGGTTTTCTTGGAGGACAATGTAAGTAAATAGGGGGGCCATAGCTATAGAGGATAAGCTATTTCAAGGGTAAATGCTAGAAGTGAAGAGATAGGGGGAGATTTATCAAAACCTTTTGACAGGAAAAGTTGCCTAGATGTCCATAGCAACCCATCAGATAGCTTCTTTCATTTTGCAAAGTCCTTCTCAAAAATATAAGAAGGGATCTGATTGATTGCTATGGGGAACTGGGCAACCTTTCCTCTGCACAGGTTTTGACAAATCTCCCTGATAGTCTTTAGGCAATTAGGTAGCTATAAGATTCTTTAGTTCATGTATAAGATTTCTTACCCACCCCTGTCTATTGTGAGCTTGTATAATGTTTCAGTGAGGGACTTGGGCCTATTAGTTTTGTTATAGTGGTGTGAATAGTTGGGCTTTTACCAGATGCATCACAAACCTCACTTGTGCACGATGTCTGGTTTTTAAGAGTAAATAAAGGCCAAACATTTTTACCCACTATCTTCTAAAAAATTTTAGGTCCCTCTGTCGTCTGTTTCTGTCATTATAAAATTTAATGCAATGTAGGATAGACCTTTTCCTTCCATGTCTATTTATTAAGAAGGGCCTTTATATAAGGGCATCCTCTGGGACACTCTACTGACAATTTAACCTCCATTGTTCTCTTAAGGTAGTTTAACTATATAGCCACCTTAGAAATGTATGCATGTAGGATGGTTTGAATTGGGAAATTAGGTAAAGGACAACAAATATATGAAAAGATGGCAGTATATGGCAACTTTACTTTTTTTTTTTTTTTTTAAAGCAAAAGAGGAGCATATAATTGTTTAAAAAGGATATTTTTGGAGATGGACAGGCAGGCTTGATGGGGAGGAGGTAGGCCTGTATTTTGAACTTAAAAACTTAAATGGGTATTTGGGTTCAAAATGTGTAATTTTCTCATATGCTGCCATCTTTATAATTTTTAATTTTTTAGGTTTCAGGTCATCAGATTTTTTTGTGACTTTAGAGCAGTATCAATGCAGGACTGTTTAGAGACGTTATGTTGGAGGCTCAAATTGTGGGTTTTCTTAGAGGGCAATGTAAGTAAATAGGGGGGCCATAGCTATAAAGGATAAGCTATTTCATTGATAAGCGCTAGAAGTGAAGAGATAGGGGGAGATTTATCAAAACCTTTTGACAGGAAAAGTTGCCTAGATGTCCATAGCAACCAATCAGATAGCTTCTTTCATTTTGCAAAGGCCTTGTCAAAAATATAAGAAGGGATCTGATTGGTTGCTATGGGGAACTGAGCAACCTTTCCTCTGCACAGGTTTTGACAAATCTCCTTGATAGTCTTTAGGCAATTAGGTAGCTATAAGATTCTTTGGCACAAGCATTTAAGTTATTATTGTATTTGATAGTTCATGTATAAGATTTCTTACCCACCCCTGTCTATTGTGAGCTTGTGTAATGTTTCAATGAGGAACTTGGGCCTATTAGTTTTGTTATAGAGCTGTGAATAGTTGGGCTTTAACCAGATGCATCACAAACCTCACTTGTGCACGATGTCTGGTTTTTAAGAGTAAATAAAGGCCAAATATTTTTACCCACTATCTTCTAAAAAAGGTTAGGTCCCTCTATCGTCTTTTTCTGTCATTATAAAATTGAATGTAATGTAGGATAGACCTTTTCCTTCCATGTCTATTTATTAAGAAGGGCCTTTATATAAGGGCATCCTCTGGGACACTCTACTGACAATTTAACCTCCATTGTTCTCTTAAGGTAGTTTAACTATATAGCCACATTAGAAATGTATGCATGTAGGATGGTTTGAATTGGGAAATTAGGTAAAGGACAACAAATATATGAAAAGATGGCAGTATATGGCAACTTTACTTTTTTTTTTTTTTTTTTAAAGCAAAAGAGGAGCATATAATTGTTTAAAAAGGATATTTTTGGAGATGGACAGGCAGGCTTGATGGGGAGGAGGTAGGCCTGTATTTTGAACTTAAAAACTTAAATGGGTTTTTGGGTTCAAAATGTGTAATTTTCTCATATGCTGCCATCTTTATAATTTTGAATTTTGAGGTTCAGGTCATCGGATTGTTTTGTGACATTAGAGCAGTATCAATGTTGGACTGTTTAGATAGGATATGTTGGAGGCTCAAATTGTGGGTTTTCTTAGAGGACAATGTAAGTAAATAGGGGGGCCATAGCTATAGAGGATAAGCTATTTCAAGGGTAAACCCTAAAAGTGAAGAAATAGGGGGAGATTTATTAAAACCTTTTGACATGAAAAGTTGAATAGATGTCCATAGCAACCAATCAGATAGCTTCTTTCATTTTGCAAAGGCCTTGTCAAAAATATAAGAAGGGATCTGATTGGTTGCTATGGGGAACTGGGCAACCTTTCCTCTGCACAGATTTTGACAAATCTCCTTGATAGTCTTTAGGCAATTAGGTAGCTATAAGATTCTTTGGCACAAGCATTTAAGTTATTATTGTATTTGATAGTTCATGTATAAGATTTCTTACCCACCCCTGTCTATTGTGAGCTTGTGTAATGTTTCAATGAGGAACTTGGGCCTATTAGTTTTGTTATAGAGCTGTGAATAGTTGGGCTTTAACCAGATGCATCACAAACCTCACTTGTGCACGATGTCTGGTTTTTAAGAGTAAATAAAGGCCAAATATTTTTACCCACTATCTTCTAAAAAAGGTTAGGTCCCTCTATCGTCTTTTTCTGTCATTATAAAATTGAATGTAATGTAGGATAGACCTTTTCCTTCCATGTCTATTTATTAAGAAGGGCCTTTATATAAGGGCATCCTCTGGGACACTCTACTGACAATTTAACCTCCATTGTTCTCTTAAGGTAGTTTAACTATATAGCCACATTAGAAATGTATGCATGTAGGATGGTTTGAATTGGGAAATTAGGTAAAGGACAACAAATATATGAAAAGATGGCAGTATATGGCAACTTTACTTTTTTTTTTTTTTTTTTTAAAGCAAAAGAGGAGCATATAATTGTTTAAAAAGGATATTTTTGGAGATGGACAGGCAGGCTTGATGGGGAGGAGGTAGGCCTGTATTTTGAACTTAAAAACTTAAATGGGTTTTTGGGTTCAAAATGTGTAATTTTCTCATATGCTGCCATCTTTATAATTTTGAATTTTGAGGTTCAGGTCATCGGATTGTTTTGTGACATTAGAGCAGTATCAATGTTGGACTGTTTAGATAGGATATGTTGGAGGCTCAAATTGTGGGTTTTCTTAGAGGACAATGTAAGTAAATAGGGGGGCCATAGCTATAGAGGATAAGCTATTTCAAGGGTAAACCCTAAAAGTGAAGAAATAGGGGGAGATTTATCAAAACCTTTTGACATGAAAAGTTGAATAGATGTCCATAGCAACCAATCAGATAGCTTCTTTCATTTTGCAAAGGCCTTGTCAAAAATATAAGAAGTGATCTGATTGGTTGCTATGGGGGAACTGGGCAACCTTTCCTCTGCACAGGTTTTGACAAATCTCCTTGATAGTCTTTAGGCAATTAGGTAACTATAAGATTCTTTAGCACAAGCATTTAAGTTATTATTGTATTTGATAGTTCATGTATAAGATTTCTTACCCACCCCTGTCTATTGTGAGCTTGTGTAATGTTTCAGTGAGGGACTTGGGCCTATTAGTTTCGTTATAGTGGTGTGAATAGTTGGGCTTTTACCAGATGCATCACTAACCTCACTTGTGCACGGTGTCTGGTTTTTAAGAGTAAATAAAGGCCAAACATTTTTACCCACTATCTTCTAAAAAAGGTAAGGTCCCTCTGTCGTCTGTTTCTGTCATTATAAAATTGAATGCAATGTAGGATAGACCTTTTCCTTCCATGTCTATTTATTAAGAAGGGCCTTTATATAAGGGCATCCTCTGGGACACTCTACTGACAATTTTACCTCCATTGTTCTCTTAAGGTCGTTTAACTATATAGCCACATTAGAAATGTATGCATGTAGGATGGTTTGAATTGGGAAAATAGGTAAATGACAACAAATATATGAAAAGATGGCAGTATATGGCAATTTTACTGTTTGGTTTTTTTTAAAGCAAAAGAGGATCATATAATTGTTTAAAAAGGCTATTTTTGGAGATGGACAGGCAGGCTTGATGGGGAGGAGGTAGGCCTGTATTTTGAACTTAAAAACTTAAATGGGTTTTTGGGTTCAAAATGTGTAATTTTCTCATATGCTGCCATCTTTATAATTTTGAATTTTGAGGTTCAGGTCATCGGATTGTTTTGTGACATTAGAGGAGTATCAATGTTGGACTGTTTAGATAGGATATATTGGAGGCTCAAATTGTGGGTTTTCTTAGAGGACAATGTAAGTAAATAGGGGGGCCATAGCTATAGAGGATAAGCTATTTCAAGGGTAAACCCTAGAAGTGAAGAGATAGGGGGATATTTATCAAAATCTTTTGACAGGAAAAGTTGCCTAGATGTCCATAGCAACCAATCAGATAGCTTCTTTCATTTTGCAAAGGCCTTGTCAAAAATATAAGAAGTGATCTGATTGGTTGCTATGGGGGAACTGGGCAACCTTTCCTCTGCACAGGTTTTGACAAATCTCCTTGATAGTCTTTAGGCAATTAGGTAACTATAAGATTCTTTAGCACAAGCATTTAAGTTATTATTGTATTTGATAGTTCATGTATAAGATTTCTTACCCACCCCTGTCTATTGTGAGCTTGTGTAATGTTTCAGTGAGGGACTTGGGCCTATTAGTTTTGTTATAGTGGTGTGAATAGTTGGGCTTTTACCAGATGCATCACTAACCTCACTTGTGCACGGTGTCTGGTTTTTAAGAGTAAATAAAGGCCAAACATTTTTACCCACTATCTTCTAAAAAAGGTTAGGTCCCTCTGTCGTCTGTTTCTGTCATTATAAAATTGAATGCAATGTAGGATAGACCTTTTCCTTCCATGTCTATTTATTAAGAAGGGCCTTTATATAAGGGCATCCTCTGGGACACTCTACTGACAATTTAACCTCCATCGTTCTCTTAAGGTAGTTTAACTATATAGCCACATTAGAAATGTATGCATGTAGGATGATTTGAATTGGGAAATTAGGTAAAGGACAACAAATATATGAAAAGATGGCAGTATATGGCAACTTTACTTTTTTTTTTTTTTTTTATAAAGCAAAAGAGGAGCATATAATTGTTTAAAAAGGATATTTTTTGAGATGGACAGGCAGGCTTGATGGGGAGGAGGTAGGCCTGTATTTTGAACTTAAAAACTTAAATGGGTTTTTGGGTTCAAAATGTGTAATTTTCTCATATGCTGCCATCTTTATAATTTTGAATTTTGAGGTTCAGGTCATCGGATTGTTTTGTGACATTAGAGCAGTATCAATGTTGGACTGTTTAGATAGGATATGTTGGAGGCTCAAATTGTGGGTTTTCTTAGAGGACAATGTAAGTAAATAGGGGGGCCATAGCTATAGAGGATAAGCTATTTCAAGGGTAAACCCTAGAAGTGAAGAAATAGGGGGAGATTTATCAAAACCTTTTGACAGGAAAAGTTGCCTAGATGTCCATAGCAACCAATCAGATAGATTCTTTCATTTTGCAAAGGCCTTGTCAAAAATATAAGAAGTGATCTGATTGGTTGCTATGGGGGAACTGGGCAACCTTTCTTCTGCACAGGTTTTGACAAATCTCCTTGATAGTCTTTAGGCAATTAGGTAACTATAAGATTCTTTAGCACAAGCATTTAAGTTATTATTGTATTTGATAGTTCATGTATAAGATTTCTTACCCACCCCTGTCTATTGTGAGCTTGTGTAATGTTTCAGTGAGGGACTTGGGCCTATTAGTTTCGTTATAGTGGTGTGAATAGTTGGGCTTTTACCAGATGCATCACTAACCTCACTTGTGCACGGTGTCTGGTTTTTAAGAGTAAATAAAGGCCAAACATTTTTACCCACTATCTTCTAAAAAAGGTTAGGTCCCTCTGTCGTCTGTTTCTGTCATTATAAAATTGAATGCAATGTAGGATAGACCTTTTCCTTCCATGTCTATTTATTAAGAAGGGCCTTTATATAAGGGCATCCTCTGGGACACTCTACTGACAATTTAACCTCCATTGTTCTCTTAAGGTAGTTTAACTATATAGCCACATTAGAAATGTATGCATGTAGGATGGTTTGAATTGGGAAAATAGGTAAATGACAACAAATCTATGAAAAGATGGCAGTATATGGCAATTTTACTGTTTGGTTTTTTTAAAGCAAAAGAGGATCAAATAATTGTTTAAAAAGGCTATTTTTGGAGATGGACAGGCAGGCTTGATTGGGAGGAGGTAGGCCTGTGTTTTGAACTTAAAAACTTAAATGGGTTTTTGGGTTCAAAATGTGTAATTTTCTCATATGCTGCCATCTTTATAATTTTGAATTTTGAGGTTCAGGTCATCGGATTGTTTTGTCACATTAGAGGAGTATCAATGTTGGACTGTTTAGATAGGATATATTGGAGGCTCAAATTGTTGGTTTTCTTAGAGGACAATGTAAGTAAATAGGGGGGCCATAGCTATAGAGGATAAGCTATTTCAAGGGTAAACGCTAGAAGTGAAGAGATAGGGGGAGTTTTATCAAAACCTTTTGACAGGAAAAGTTGCCTAGATGTCCATAGCAACCCATCAGATAGCTTCTTTCATTTTGCAAAGGCCTTGTTAAAAATATAAGACGGGATCTGATTGGTTGCTATGGGGAACTGGGCAACCTTTCCTCTGCACAGGTTTTGACAAATCTCCTTGATAGTCTTTAGGCAATTAGGTAGCTATAAGATTCTTTAGCACAAGCATTTAAGTTATTATTGTATTTGATAGTTCTTGTATAAGATTTCTTACCCACCCCTGTCTATTGTGAGCTTGTGTAATGTTTCAGCGAGGGACTTGGGCCTATTAGTTTTGTTATAGTGGTGTGAATAGTTGGGCTTTTACCAGATGCATCAATAACCTCACTTGTGCACGGTGTCTGGTTTTTAAGAGTAAATAAAGGCCAAACATTTTTACCCACTATCTTCTAAAAAAGGTTATGTCCCTCTGTCGTCTGTTTCTGTCATTATAAAATTGAATGCAATGTAGGATAGACCTTTTCCTTCCATGTCTATTTATTAAGAAGGGCCTTTATATAAGGGCATCCTCTGGGACACTCTACTGACAATTTAACCTCCATTGTTCTCTTAAGGTAGTTTAACTATATAGCCACATTAGAAATGTATGCATGTAGGATGATTTGAATTGGGAAATTAGGTAAAGGACAACAAATATATGAAAAGATGGCAGTATATGGCAACTTTACTTTTTTTTTTTAAAGCAAAAGAGGAGCATATAATTGTTTAAAAAGGATATTTTTGGAGATGGACAGGCAGGCTTGATGGGGAGGAGGTAGGCCTGTATTTTGAACTTAAAAACTTAAATGGGTTTTTGGGTTCAAAATGTGTAATTTTCTCATATGCTGCCATCTTTATAATTTTGAATTTTGAAGTTTCAGGTCATCAGATTTTTTTGTGACTTTAGAGCAGTATCAATGTTGGACTGTTTAGAGACGGTATGTTGGAGGCTCAAATTGTGGGTTTTCTTAGAGGACAATGTAAGTAAATAGGGGGGCCATAGCAATAAAGGATAAGCTATTTCATTAATAAACGCTAGAAGTGAAGAGATAGGGGGAGATTTATCAAAACCTTTTGACAGGAAAAGTTGCCTAGATGTCCATAGCAACCAATCAGATAGCTTCTTTCATTTTGCAAAGGCCTTGTCAAAAATATAAGAAGGGATCTGATTGGTTGCTATGGGGAACTGGGCAACCTTTCCTCTGCACAGGTTTTGACAAATCTCCTTGATAGTCTTTAGGCAATTAGGTAGCTATAAGATTCTTTGGCACAAGCATTTAAGTTATTATTGTATTTGATAGTTCATGTATAAGATTTCTTACCCACCCCTGTCTATTGTGAGCTTGTGTAATGTTTCAATGAGGAACTTGGGCCTATTAGTTTTGTTATAGAGCTGTGAATAGTTGGGCTTTAACCAGATGCATCACAAACCTCACTTGTGCACGATGTCTGGTTTTTAAGAGTAAATAAAGGCCAAATATTTTTACTCACTATCTTCTAAAAAAGGTTAGGTCCCTCTATCGTCTTTTTCTGTCATTATAAAATTGAATGTAATGTAGGATAGACCTTTTCCTTCCATGTCTATTTATTAAGAAGGGCCTTTATATAAGGGCATCCTCTGGGACACTCTACTGACAATTTAACCTCCATTGTTCTCTTAAGGTAGTTTAACTATATAGCCACATTAGAAATGTATGCATGTAGGATGGTTTGAATTGGGAAATTAGGTAAAGGACAACAAATATATGAAAAGATGGCAGTATATGGCAACTTTACTTTTTTTTTTTTTTTTTTTTTTTAAAGCAAAAGAGGAGCATATAATTGTTTAAAAAGGATATTTTTGGAGATGGACAGGCAGGCTTGATGGGGAGGAGGTAGGCCTGTATTTTGAACTTAAAAACTTAAATGGGTTTTTGGGTTCAAAATGTGTAATTTTCTCATATGCTGCCATCTTTATAATTTTGAATTTTGAGGTTCAGGTCATCGGATTGTTTTGTGACATTAGAGCAGTATCAATGTTGGACTGTTTAGATAGGATATGTTGGAGGCTCAAATTGTGGGTTTTCTTAGAGGACAATGTAAGTAAATAGGGGGGCCATAGCTATAGAGGATAAGCTATTTCAAGGGTAAACCTTAGAAGTGAAGAAATAGGGGGAGATTTATCAAAACCTTTTGACATGAAAAGTTGAATAGATGTCCATAGCAACCAATCAGATAGCTTCTTTCATTTTGCAAAGGCCTTGTCAAAAATATAAGAAGTGATCTGATTGGTTGCTATGGGGGAACTGGGCAACCTTTCCTCTGCACAGGTTTTGACAAATCTCCTTGATAGTCTTTAGGCAATTAGGTAACTATAAGATTCTTTAGCACAAGCATTTAAGTTATTATTGTATTTGATAGTTCATGTATAAGATTTCTTACCCACCCCTGTCTATTGTGAGCTTGTGTAATGTTTCAGTGAGGGACTTGGGCCTATTAGTTTCGTTATAGTGGTGTGAATAGTTGGGCTTTTACCAGATGCATCACTAACCTCACTTGTGCACGGTGTCTGGTTTTTAAGAGTAAATAAAGGCCAAACATTTTTACCCACTATCTTCTAAAAAGGTTAGGTCCCTCTGTCGTCTGTTTCTGTCATTATAAAATTGAATGCAATGTAGGATAGACCTTTTCCTTCCATGTCTATTTATTAAGAAGGGCCTTTATATAAGGGCATCCTCTGGGACACTCTACTGACAATTTAACCTCCATTGTTCTCTTAAGGTAGTTTAACTATATAGCCACATTAGAAATGTATGCATGTAGGATGGTTTGAATTGGGAAAATAGGTAAATGACAACAAATATATGAAAAGATGGCAGTATATGGCAATTTTACTGTTTGGTTTTTTTTAAAGCAAAAGAGGATCATATAATTGTTTAAAAAGGCTATTTTTGGAGATGGACAGGCAGGCTTGATGGGGAGGAGGTAGGCCTGTGTTTTGAACTTAAAAACTTAATGGGTTTTTGGGTTCAAAATGTGTAATTTTCTCATATGCTGCCATCTTTATAATTTTGAATTTTGAGGTTCAGGTCATCGGATTGTTTTGTGACATTAGAGGAGTATCAATGTTGGACTGTTTAGATAGGATATATTGGAGGCTCAAATTGTGGGTTTTCTTAGAGGACAATGTAAGTAAATAGGGGGGCCATAGCTATAGAGGATTAGCTATTTCAAGGGTAAACCCTAGAAGTGAAGAGATAGGGGGATATTTATCAAAATCTTTTGACAGGAAAAGTTGCCTAGATGTCCATAGCAATCAATCAGATAGCTTCTTTCATTTTGCAAAGGCCTTGTCAAAAATATAAGAAGTGATCTGATTGGTTGCTATGGGGGAACTGGGCAACCTTTCCTCTGCACAGGTTTTGACAAATCTCCTTGATAGTCTTTAGGCAATTAGGTAGCTATAAGATTCTTTAGCACAAGCATTTAAGTTATTATTGTATTTGATAGTTCATGTATAAGATTTCTTACCCACCCCTGTCTATTGTGAGCTTGTATAATGTTTCAGCGAGGGACTTGGGCCTATTAGTTTTGTTATAGTGGTGTGAATAGTTGGGCTTTTACCAGATGCATCACTAACCTCACTTGTGCACGGTGTCTGGTTTTTAAGAGTAAATAAAGGCCAAACATTTTTACCCACTATCTTCTAAAAAAGGTTAGGTCCCTCTGTCGTCTGTTTCTGTCATTATAAAATTGAATGCAATGTAGGATAGACCTTTTCCTTCCATGTCTATTTATTAAGAAGGGCCTTTATATAAGGGCATCCTCTGGGACACTCTACTGACAATTTAACTTCCATTGTTCTCTTAAGGTAGTTTAACTATATAGCCACATTAGAAATGTATGCATGTAGGATGATTTGAATTGGGAAATTAGGTAAAGGACAACAAATATATGAAAAGATGGCAGTATATGGCAACTTTACTTTTTTTTTTTATAAAGCAAAAGAGGAGCATATAATTGTTTAAAAAGGATATTTTTGGAGATGGACAGGCAGGCTTGATGGGGAGGAGGTAGGCCTGTATTTTGAACTTAAAAACTTAAATGGGTTTTTGGGTTCAAAATGTGTAATTTTCTCATATGCTGCCATCTTTATAATTTTGAATTTTGAGGTTCAGGTCATCGGATTGATTTGTGACATTAGAGCAGTATCAATGTTGGACTGTTTAGATAGGATATGTTGGAGGCTCAAATTGTGGGTTTTCTTAGAGGACAATGTAAGTAAATAGGGGGGCCATAGCTATAGAGGATAAGCTATTTCAAGAGTAAACCCTAGAAGTGAAGAAATAGGGGGAGATTTATCAAAACCTTTTGACAGGAAAAGTTGCCTAGATGTCCATAGCAACCAATCAGATAGCTTCTTTCATTTTGCAAAGGCCTTGTCAAAAATATAAGAAGTGATCTGATTGGTTGCTATGGGGGAACTGGGCAACCTTTTTTCTGCACAGGTTTTGACAAATCTCCTTGATAGTCTTTAGGCAATTAGGTAACTGTAAGATTCTTTAGCACAAGCATTTAAGTTATTATTGTATTTGATAGTTCATGTATAAGATTTCTTACCCACCCCTGTCTATTGTGAGCTTGTGTAATGTTTCAGTGACGGACTTGGGCCTATTAGTTTCGTTATAGTGGTGTGAATAGTTGGGCTTTTACCAGATGCATCACTAACCTCACTTGTGCACGGTGTCTGGTTTTTAAGAGTAAATAAAGGCCAAACATTTTTACCCACTATCTTCTAAAAAAGGTTAGGTCCCTCTGTCGTCTGTTTCTGTCATTATAAAATTGAATGCAATGTAGGATAGACCTTTTCCTTCCATGTCTATTTATTAAGAAGGGCCTTTATATAAGGGCATCCTCTGGGACACTCTACTGACAATTTAACCTCCATTGTTCTCTTAAGGTAGTTTAACTATATAGCCACATTAGAAATGTATGCATGTAGGATGGTTTGAATTGGGAAAATAGGTAAATGACAACAAATCTATGAAAAGATGGCAGTATATGGCAATTTTACTGTTTGTTTTTTTTTAAAGCAAAAGAGGATCATATAATTGTTTAAAAAGGCTATTTTTGGAGATGGACAGGCAGGCTTGATGGGGAGGAGGTAGGCCTGTATTTTGAACTTAAAAACTTAAATGGGTTTTTGGGTTCAAAATGTGTAATTTTCTCATATGCTGCCATCTTTATAATTTTGAATTTTGAGGTTCAGGTCATCGGATTGTTTTGTGACATTAGAGGAGTATCAATGTTGGACTGTTTAGATAGGATATATTGGAGGCTCAAATTGTGGGTTTTCTTAGAGGACAATGTAAGTAAATAGGGGGGCCATAGCTATAGAGGATAAGCTATTTCAAGGGTAAACGCTAGAAGTGAAGAGATAGGGGGAGATTTATCAAAACCTTTTGACAGGAAAAGTTGCCTAGATGTCCATAGCAACCCATCAGATAGCTTCTTTCATTTTGCAAAGGCCTTGTTAAAAATATAAGACGGGATCTGATTGGTTGCTATTGGGAACTGGGCAACCTTTCCTCTGCACAGGTTTTGACAAATCTCCCTGATAGTTTTTAGGCAATTAGGTAGCTATAAGATTCTTTAGCACAAGCAATTAAGTTATTGTTTTATTTGATAGTTCATGTATAAGATTTCTTACCCACCTCTGTCTATTGTGAGCTTGTGTGATGTTTCAATGAGGGACTTGGGCCTATTAGTTTTTTTTATAGTGGTGTGAATAGTTGGGCTTTTACTAGATGCATCTCAAACCTCACTTGTGCACGATGTCTGGTTTTTAAGAGTAAATAAAGGCCAAACATTTTTACCCACTATCTTCTAAAAAAGGTTAGGTCCCTCTATCGTCTGTTTCTGTCATTATAAAATTGAATGCAATGTAGGATAGACCTTTCCTTCCATGTCTATTTATTAAGAAGGGCCCTTATATAAGGACATTCTCTGGGACATTGTACTGACAATTTAACCTCCATTGTTCTCTTAAGGTAGTTTAACTATATAGCCACATTAGAAATGTATGCATGTAGGATGGTTTGAATTGGGAAAAAAGGTAAAGGACAACAAATATATGAAAAGATGGCAGTATATGGCAACTTTACTGTTTTTTTTTTTTTTTAAAGCAAAAGAGGAGCATATAATTGTTTAAAAAGGATATTTTTTGGAGATGGACAGGCAGGCTTGATGGGGTGGAGGTAGGCCTGTATTTTGAACTTAAAAACTTAAATGGGTTTTTGGGTTCAAAATGTGTAATTTTCTCATATGCTGCCATCTTTATAATTTAGAATTTTGAGGTTCAGGTCATCGGATTGTTTTGTGGCATTAGAGCAGTATCAATGTTGAACTGTTTAGATAGGATATGTTGGAGGCTCAAATTGTGGGTTTTCTTGGAGGACAATGTAAGTAAATAGGGGGGCCAGAGCTATAGAGGATAAGCTATTTCAAGGGTAAACGCTAGAAGTGAAGAGATAGGGGGAGATTTATCAAAACCTTTTGACAGGAAAAGTTGCCTAGATGTCCATAGCAACCCATCAGATAGCTTCTTTCATTTTGCAAAGTCCTTGTCAAAAATATAAGAAGGGATCTGTTTGGTTGCTATGGGGAACTGGGCAACCTTTCCTCTGCACAGGTTTTGACAAATCTCCCTGATAGTCTTTAGGCAATTAGGTAGCTATAAGATTCTTTAGCACAAGCATTTAAGTTATTATTGTATTTGATAGTTCATGTATAAGATTTCTTACCCACCCCTGTCTATTGTGAGCTTGTGTAATGTTTCAGTGAGGGACTTGGGCCTATTAGTTTTGTTATAGTGGTGTGAATAGTTGGGCTTTTACCAGATGCATCACAAACCTCACTTGTGCACGATGTCTGGTTTTTAAGAGTAAATAAAGGCCAAACATTTTTACCCACTATCTTCTAAAAAAGGTTAGGTCCCTCTGTCGTCTGTTTCTGTCATTATAAAATTGAATGCAACGTAGGATAGACCTTTTCCTTCCATGTCTATTTATTAAGAGGGGCCTTTATATAAGGGCATCCTCTGGGACACTCTACTGACAATTTAACCTCCATTGTTCTCTTTTTTTTTTTTCAAAAATACTTTATTAGCAGACAGAGTTTGACAAAGTAGACAATAGCCATTATATGCTGTACAAGTATATCACTGGTGATAAAGATAACAACAGGTGTATCATTAGGCCATCTACGCCATCCAAAGATATGTAATAGTCAAGACTCCATCAATTTTCATTGTTTTAAAAGAACATACATATATAAACCTAGAAACGTCAAACTGTAGTAATCTCACTCCCATAAAACACATTATATTCTCGGAAGGATCATCGAGACATACAAGTCTATTGCTCTCTACTACCAATTTATTTGTTGTCACCTAGACCTCATGTAGGAACTTCCAGGTTGCCCAATGTTCCCTTCAACCGCTCCCTATAGTACCAAGTAGAAGACCTAAAATGTGTTACTATTCTATGACGTTCCAAGTCATCAGGTAAGTAATGCAAGTATTTTTTCCATTTATTGAAAAAGGACTTGGCGTGAAGTTCTGAGTTCCTAATGGCCAGTGTTAGTTCCCTATTTAAGACCGAATGTAATTCCTCTCGAATTTCTGTTATCGTCGGACCGTGGGCACTAGCCAATGTCTTAGAATACACTGTTTGGTGACCAATATTAAGATATGGATCCCCTTGGACATTCTGCCCCTATCAGGAGGGTCAGAATCTGTGAGTGGTAGATAATGAAAGAGGTAAGGTTCAGGCGAAGTAGGAAGGGCCCTGTCCCAAATGGTGCGTATTAAATCCCTAACTGCCATCCATACTTGCATTACTCTGGGACACTCCCACATACAATGTTGAAGATCTGCCCCCGGAAGACCACAAACAGGGCAGCTGGTGAGATAAGGAGGAGGGGGTGGGGATCCCCTCCATCTAAAAGCATACGTTGCCTTGTGTAGTATTCTCCAGTGAATCTCTTTAAGTTGTGCACTAGGGGTTGAGTGGCATACTGCCACCAGTCCTTCTCGCATCAAGTTGTGTAATTCCGGGGTATCTACAAATTTTGCCCACTTAGTTAGTGATTTAGCAGCCGCTCCCCTTAACGCTACATCCCTGATGTTTGTGTAGATGAACGAAAGGGAGCGGCTGCTTGTCCCTATACCCATAAGACTATCAAAAGCACTCCTTCTCTCCACTGATGCGTATCCTCTTACCAGCCCATGGAAGAACGAACGGAGCTGATTATACAGCCAACGGTGTATCTCAGTCATTTCATATTTGTAGCTAAAATCCTCCCAGCTCAATAATAGACCATCTGTGGAAGACAGGAGATCTCCAAAGGTGTTGATGCCCCTGTCTCTCCACACCTTACTAAGCGGGTTTGAGGTACAGTGTTTAAGCGCCGGTGTCTGCCACAACCTATAAGACTTTGACAGACTCCAGGGCAAACCGTATATTTTACGAACTGCTTTCCATGTGGCCCTTGTGTCAGCAAATAGAACTTTGCGCCTAATGTCAGTGGGAACGTCTCTAAATGGTAAGTGAAGCAAAGTCGCCAAGGAACCTAAAGTGGAAAGTTCAGTCTCTAAGTTTGTGTTTGAAAAATAACATGTATTAAAGGTCCAATCCTGGACATGGCGAAAGAGTGCGGCTAAATTATAGAATCTTACATTTGGGGCCTGTAAACCTCCCATCTCCCGTCCCAAACATAAAGTATCATATGACACCCTCGGACGTTTCCCTGCCCAAATGAATTTTGAAAAGCTAGCATGGATTTTCCTAACATCATCGTGTCGTAAAAGGAGAGGAATGGTTTGAAGTGGGTAGAGCAGTTTGGGGAAGCTCATCATTTTTATCAGCTGTATCCAACCCATCAGGGACAGGGGGAGGGATCTCCACTTATCCAGTTCCCTTTCAATTTTAGAAATAATAGGGGAGTAGTTTAGAGTATAAAGGGACATTGGGGTTCTACCTATTTTTATCCCTAGATATGTAATATATTGTTTCGCAATTTGTATTGGCAAAGACGGGAAATGATTCATGCCATCCGGGCCCAAGTAAAGTAGTTGACATTTAGAAATATTAACCCTGTAGCCTGAAAAGTTCCATATAATGCCAGCACCCCAAACACCTCTTTTAAGTGTGCAGCAGGATCATTCAAATACAGCAGGGTATCATCTGCAAAGCAGCTAATCTTTATTTCCGAATCACCCACAGTGATACCTCTATATACTGGAACTTGTAAAAAATGTTGTGCAAGTGGCTCTAACGCCAAATTAAAAAGTAAGGGTGACAATGGGCACCCCTGTCTCGTCCCCTTTTCCAGTGTAAATGGCTCCGACAAGAATCCTGGTAGGTGTATTCTAGAAGTGGGAGTAGCATATAAAGCCTGTAAGAACACTCTAAAATGACCCAGAATTCCCGCCTTGTCTAACACCATATCCAGCCAGGTCCAGTGCACATTGTCAAAAGCTTTTTCAGCATCTAGGGCCAATAATGCCGGAACCTGGCTGGCGTATGGGTGAGATGTCACCTTCCCCTGTACCGCCAGGACAGTCCTTAGGTTGAATACAGCCGCCCTCCCTTTCATAAAACCCACTTGTTGCGGCCCTATTAACTTTGGTAGAAGGGAGGCCAATCTGTCCGCTAGCAACTTAGACAGTATCTTGACATCTACATTTATTAATGAAATAGGGCGGTATGATTCCGGCAATGAAGGGTCCTTTCCCTGTTTATGTAAAACTTTTACATGGGCCATGTTTCCCGTCGGTAATAAAGTACCAGTTGAGAAAATATGGTTATACACCGCTAGAAGTGGGGGGCAAATTTTATCATTCAACAATTTAAAGAATTCCCCCGAATAGCCATCAGGTCCTGGAGCCTTGTGGGCCTTCAGATTTCTAATCTCCTTAGATATCTCCTCTACCGTCAGAGGGGCATTTAACTGGAGACGGTCTTCCTCAGTCAGATTCGGTAACCTAAGGTTATCTAAAAACTGTCTCCCTGCTGTTATATCTATGTCTTGCTTAGAATAAAGACGTTCATAAAATTTTTTAAATATCCCTACTACCTCCCTAGGATGTTTTTGCAGCATCCCTGTGTCATCAATCATTGGTCTAATGGGTTCCGGCAGCTTTTGTCCCCTCGCCATGTTTGCTAACAGCTTGCCCGCTTTGTTCCCGTATTTATAGAAATCAGCTCTGAAAACATCCCCTCTATATTTGTCTACATTCGCCTGTGCCGTGTCGAAATTGTCTTTTGCCATAGTCCAGGATTGTTTAGTAGCCTCGCTAGGGGAAGTCTGAAAAGCAGTGTAAGCCCTCCTGAGGGTTTCAGTCATGTCAGTGTACTTGTCCCTAGCAAGCTTCTTGTAGTGTGCCACATGCGCTATAATTCTACCCCTGAGTACCGCTTTCCCAGCCTCCCAGAACAGGAACGGGTCTCCAGTGTGCATCTCATTCTCCGCCGCGTACTCGACCCACCAATGACTCAAGGCCTGTGCAAACTGTTCGTCTTTAAGAAGATAAGAAGGAAATCGCCACGTTCTGTCCGCACCCTGCGGAAAAGTTGGTGCTACATCCACTCCCACCGGTGCATGGTCCGATATCACCATGTCATAAATGTTGACATCGGAGATATTCGATAGAAGCCCATTGGTGACAAACAGGTAATCCAAACGTGACCACGAATGGTGGGAGTGGGAATAGTGGGTAAATTCCCGCTCTGCAGGCCTAAAATGTCTCCATGAATCATAGAGGTTTGTTGCCTGTGTAAATGACTGTAAATAAAGCTCCCTTTGGAACTGTGAACCTTGACCCTCTCTCTTTCTATCTTCTGATGTATACATGACAGAATTAAAATCCCCACCTACAATAATCGTTTGTGATGCATCTCCCTGTACAAGGGTAGTGAGGTGGGTAAAAAAGTTTGTTTTTCCCGTCTGCGGGCCATACACATTATATATGATGATCAAACGGTCCCCTTCCTCCACTAGAACATTTTGCAGCATACCCTCATCATCCTCCCAATGTGACCTCACCGACAGTGCCATTCTCTTATGAATCAGGATCACCACACCTCCCTTGCCAGCTACTGCCGGCGAGCCCCACACAGCTCCCACCCACATTTTCTTAAGTCTGATAAAATCCTCCTGACGCAGGTGCGACTCCTGGAGCAGCGCCACATCCGCTTTCAATTTTTGCAGATGCCGAAGCACCATGGAACGCTTTCCAGGAGACCGCAACCCTTTAACATTCCATGTAATCACTTTCATAATACAATATAGAAGCTGAGGTTGTTAAATTTCATGACATAAAACATTTCTTTGTAGTAGTAGAGAAGCATAATGTCACGATATCTCGAGTATTTCCCAAGACAAGTACCAAATTGTGTCCCATGAGAGTGAACCCGCCCCAGAACAATCCCCAAAACAAAAATATAACATATAAAACCCACAATGTAAACTACAACTAGCGGAGACTGTGAAAGCCCCCCTGAGCTCACATCTTCTAGCACTTCACTTTTTTCGCGGATAGGTTGCAGGTGCTCATCTCCCTGCCAGAAACTCCTACCAGAATCCAGGAGCAATAGAAAGCAAGAGGAAGAAAAGAAGACAAAACTCAGCCCGAAACAATAGCAAAGACAATCAGAAAAACAGAGCCAGCTACAACCATGGGGGGGGGGGAGGTGGGAAAGGGGGACGAGGAGGGGATGGGGGGAAAGGGGAGTGGGGGATGGGGGGAGGTATCAAAGGAAAAACAGAGGATAATCTTGAGCGTGAAGAAGACAGGAGAATACAACAACAGAGAAGAAGAGGAAAAGCGCAGACTCTGGGTGAACATAAAACAATTTGTTATAAAAATGAACATGCTTGGCCCCCCGTCCAAAAACTGTAGACGAGATCCAGAAGAACCAATCTCAGGTACGTTGATGCGTTGCCGTGAGAAACGACCTGCATGTAAAGATCCAAGGATCCATTAGGCCTCAAAGCTCACCGAAAGTTGCCTGTCTTCCCTATGCAGAGAGAGGGAAGATTTGGTAAAACAATATCCATCCATCTAGATGTGGTCACTCCATAGCCTCCAAAGGCACCGGCGGGCTCCTGTGGCGTCTGCGTTTGTAGGTGTCATGCGGTTCAGTTGACGTCGTAGTCACCCTGAGGTTAAGGGCTGCTTGTGCCTCCTCCGGAGTACGGTAAATCTCTGCCGATCCATCTTGCTTGAAGATGCGTAGGGTAGCTGGATATTGAAGGGCAAACCTGCGCTGCTGCGCCACCAGTTGTGAGCATATAGGTGAGAACGCCTTGCGCTTCTTCGCTACCTCGGCCGAGAAATCATTAAAAAGTAGAACACGGTGGCCTCTTATAAGCAAAGGCGATGACATCTTTTTATATGTTGTCAAGATCAATGCCTTTTCTGCGTAATTCAGATATTTTGTGATGACTTGTCGCGGACGCGTATCGCCCGAGGTAGAGGCAGACGGTGATGAGGATTTCAGCGCACCCAACCTATGGGCCCTTTCCACCATGAACCGTGCATTAAGCCCCAGCGCTTTCGGCAAGTCCTCAGCACATATGGCAGGAAGTAAATGCGCTGGGATAGATTCCGGCAGTCCCACCAGCCGCAGATTGCTCCTTCTGGAGCGGTTCTCTAAATCATCAGTCTTTTCCTGCAGTGCCTTTGTAAGCCTCAGAGACTGTTGTAATTTCTGGTTAGTCGCCATTACTTCCTCCTCCATTACGCCCAATCTTTCTTCTAAATCAGCTATCTTAGCCGTGTGTAATGTGACTTCACCTTGGACATTCTTGAGTGATGCCGAGATAGTATCATTCAGCTGTTCTTTTATACCAGGTAGCAGTATTTTAGCTACCTCAGCAGCTAGTTGGGCAACCAGTGCCTGAAAGGTGATAGGGAGACCGGGAATCACAAAATCTCCCTGACCCTGAGTTAACGGAGATACTTGTCCCACTGGGGAAGGTATGGGAGGAGGTGTGCAGTCCTCTTCAGTGGCGCGAAGCGTCGCCATTTTCTCCACGCTTACCTCACCCCTAGGTGGTGCAGGTGTCGTTGCACGCTGGCTCTGTCCGTCACCGCCGCGGCTGAGGAAACGGTCCATCCGATCCCTCGGACCTTCAGTGAACCGTAGGTGGGTAGGCAATGCCTAGATAATGGCTGATATAGTCGGCGGGAGCGGGTATATGTTGCGTTCGGGCCGGAGCTCCGTCTCCCCGCTGCCTACATCCGCGCGCCGGAACCGGAAGTCCTCCATTGTTCTCTTAAGGTAGTTTAACTATATAGCCACATTAGAAATGTATGCATGTAGGATGATTTGAATTGGGAAATTAGGTAAAGGACAACAAATATATGAAAAGATGGCAGTATATGGCAACTTTACTTTTTTTTTTTTTTTTTTTAAAGCAAAAGAGGAGCATATAATTGTTTAAAAAGGTTATTTTTGGAGATGGACAGGCAGGCTTGATGGGGAGGAGGTAGGCCTGTATTTTGAACTTAAAAACTTAAATGGGTTTTTGGGTTCAAAATGTGTAATTTTCTCATATGCTGCCATCTTTATAAGTTTGAATTTTGAGGTTTCAGGTCATCAGATTGTTTTGTGACTTTAGAGCAGTATCAATGCAGGACTATTTAGAGAGGGTATGTTGGAGGCTCAAATTGTGGGTTTTCTTAGAGGACAATGTAAGTAAATAGGGGGGCCATAGCTATAGAGGATAAGCTATTTCATTGATAAACGCTAGAAGTGAAGAGATAGGGGGAGATTTATCAATACCTTTTGAGAGGAAAAGTTGCCTAGATGTCCATAGCAACCAATCAGATAGCTTCTTTCATTTTGCAAAGGCCTTGTCAAAAATATAACAAGTGATCTGATTGGTTGCTATGGGGAACTAGGCAACCTTTCTTCTGCACCGGTTTTAATAAATCTCCTTGATAGCCTTTAGGCAATTAGGTAGCTAAAAGATTCTTTAGCACAAGCAATTAAGTTATTGTTTTATTTGATAGTTCATGTATAAGATTTCTTACCCACCTCTGTCTATTGTGAGCTTGTGTAATGTTTCAATGAGGGACTTAGGCCTATTAGTTGTGTTATAGTGGTGTGAATAGTTGGGCTTTTACCAGATGCATCACAAACCTCACTTGTTCACGATGTCTGGTTTTTAAGAGTAAATAAAGGCCAAACATTTTTACCCACTATCTTCTAAAAAAAAGGTTAGGTCCCTCTGTCGTCTGTTTCTGTCATTATAAAATTGAATGCAATGTAGGAAAAACCTTTTCCTTCCATGTCTATTTATTAAGAAGGGCCTTTATATAAGGGCATCCTCTGAGACACTATATTCAGACAATTTAACCTCCATTAATCTCTTAAGGTAGTTTAACTATATAGCCACATTAGAAATGTATGCATGTAGGATGATTTGAATTGGGAAAATAGGTAAATGACAACAAATATATGAAAAGATGGCAGTATATGGCAATTTTATTGTTTGTTTTTTTTAAAGCAAAAGAGGATCATATAATTGTTTAAAAAGGCTATTTTTGGAGATGGACAGGCAGGCTTGATGGGGAGGAGGTAGGCCTGTATTTTGAACTTAAAATCTTAAATGGGTTTTTGGGTTCAAAATGTGTAATTTTTTCTTATGCTGCCATCTTTATAATTTTGAATTTTGAGGTTCAGGTCATCGGATTGTTTTGTGACATTAGAGCAGTATCAATGTTGGACTGTTTAGATAGGATATGTTGGAGGCTCAAATTGTGGGTTTTCTTAGAGGACAATGTAAGTAAATAGGGGGGCCATAGCTATAGAGGATAAGCTATTTCAAGGGTAAACCCTAGAAGTGAAGAAATAGGGGGAGATTTATTAAAACCTTTTGACATGAAAAGTTGAATAGATGTCCATAGCAACCAATCAGATAGCTTCTTTCTTTTTGCAAAGGCCTTGTTAAAAATATAAGACGGGATCTGATTGGTTGCTATGGGGAACTGGGCAACCTTTCCTCTGAACAGGTTTTGACAAATCTCCCTGATAGTTTTTAGGCAATTAGGTAGCTATAAGATTCTTTAGCACAAGCAATTAAGTTATTGTTTTATTTGATAGTTCATGTATAAGATTTCTTACCCACCTCTGTCTATTGTGAGCTTGTGTGATGTTTCAATGAGGGACTTGGGCCTATTAGTTTTTTTTATAGTGGTGTGAATAGTTGGGCTTTTACCAGATGCATCACAAACCTCACTTGTGCACGATGTCTGGTTTTTAAGAGTAAATAAAGGCCAAACATTTTTACCCACTATCTTCTAAAAAAGGTTATGTCCCTCTATCGTCTGTTTCTGTCATTATTAAATTGAATGCAATGTAGGATAGACCTTTTCCTTCCATGTCTATTTATTAAGAAGGGCCTTTATATAAGGACATCCTCTGGGACACTCTACTGACAATTTAACCTCCATTGTTCTCTTACGGTTGTTTAACTATATAGCCACATTAGAAATGTATGCATGTAGGATGGTTTGAATTGGGAAAAAAGGTAAAGGACAACAAATATATGAAAAGATGGCAGTATATGGCAACTTTACTGTTTTTTTTTTTAAAGCAAAAGAGGAGCATATAATTGTTTAAAAAGGATATTTTTGGAGATGGACAGGCAGGCTTGATGTGGTGGAGGTAGGCCTGTATTTTGAACTTAAAAACTTAAATGGGTTTTTGGGTTCAAAATGTGTAATTTTCTCATATGCTGCCATCTTTATAATTTTGAATTTTGAGGTTCAGGTCATCGGATTGTTTTGTGACATTAGAGCAGTATCAATGTTGGACTGTTTAGATAGGATATGTTGGAGGCTCAAATTGTGGGTTTTCTTAGAGGACAATGTAAGTAAATAGGGGGGCCATAGCTATAGAGGATAAGCTATTTCAAGGGTAAACCCTAGAAGTGAAGAGAAGTGAAGAGAAATTTTAACAAAAATTTCTCATTGTGTTGATTTTGGGGGGGGTTGTGAAGCCCTGGTGTGTACTGGTGCATCAGCCAACTCCAGGCTGTGTCCTTCAGGCAATATATGGGTTACTGATGCCACAGAAGTGGGGCCTGGGTCTGTTAATTTCAAATTTTTGGATAGCGGGTGCTACCAATGAGAAATCTTTGTCAACAATGTCATATATTGTGTTGTTTTTTTTTTTTTGGGGGGGGGGGGGGGGGATTTTGAAGCCCTGGTGTTTAGTGTACTAGTGCATCAGCCAACTCCACGTTGTGCCATTCAGCCACTAAATGGTCTCCTCTTGCTGCCAACATGTCCACGCTATGTCATTCAGTCACTATATGGTCTCCTGACACTGATGCCACCACGAGGCTCTGTCATTGTGCTGTTGTGCGGCAGTGATTCTAAGAACGATGCCGGTAATCTTCATGCTATTCTGAATAACAGAATTATTTTACTACCCCAGCACACTCCATACGCGTTTTACGACACAGCAAAGTGTTCTATACCCCTATAGAGGCTGTATGAAGGCTAGAAATAGTATTTTTTTATATCGATTCGCCGCGAATAAATTCGGATCGAAACAAACTTTTCGGGAAAATTTGGCAAATTGGCCGAATTGAATTTTTGAAAAGTTCGCTCATCTCTATAGCCCACCACAAATTTTTTTTGAAAATGTACCTTTCTAAATGTAGGTATTCTTTGACTTGTAGTTTCTTCTCTCATAATGCACTCAGGACTGCCGAGAAGAGCAGGATAGGGGACGTTGTGTAGGTGACGGAGGTGTTACCAGAATAGGAAAGGAAAATAATATATACTACAATCAGTGTTATTTAAAAAATGATTCTTATGGTATAATGAACTTAGAGAGGTACTATCTAGCAGAGCAATTAGTATATGTGTAAGAATACCAAATCCAAATTGTTTGATGGTAAAAGATGATAATATGCAAGGTTGTATGGAGCGTGCGTACTTATGCCATAATTACAAAAACTGGAGTATATTCATTGCACGCATGTAACCTCGCACAGAGGTATAGTTAAGCAGGATCTTGTGCAGGCCCAGAGGTCCCTGGAAATAACCAGAGGATATGAATTCTGATATGAAGCTCACTGGACAAAGGAAAAATGACCTTTAACCACTTAAAGGGGTACTCCGGTGGTCAACGTGTTTTTCCGTTTTTGACTTACCCTATTTGTTTTGTTTCATTTCTATTCTTGTTGTTTAGGTGACTCTGTTTCTGTTCTTTGTTGTCTTTTTATCCCCCACTTTGTTTTCCTATCTTTGCTTCTATTTCCTGTTTCTTGCTGTGCTGAAAACTACAAACCCCAGCATGCCACATGCCTTGCTGGTCTGGGGCAGCTCCTTTTTTTTTTTTTTTTGTTTGTTCCGCCCTTTACCCATCCCACTAGTTTCCCGTGTCGGCCCCCTTATACACAGTACACTAATATAAATCAGCCTTGGTTGGGATACACTGTCATACACACACACAAAAGGGACTACAACTCCCAGCATGTGTCATTCAGGAGTCTTCAGTCTGTGGTATAACACCAGCATGCTGCCTCTGTAGTCTCCTGGGGTTGTAGTTCACCACACCTCTGTAGGGCATACACCAGTGTTTCCCAACCAGGGTGCCTCCAGGTGTTGCAAAACTACAACTCCCAGCATGCCCTGACAGCCTTTGGGCATGCTAGGAGTTGTAGTTTTGCAACAGCTGGAAGCACACTGGTTGGAAAACACTGGTGTAACGTGATGTGTATGCTGAATAGGCTAGAACAGTGTTTCCCAACCAGTGTGCCTCCAGCTGTTGCAAATCTACAACTCCCAGCATGCCCAAAGTCTATCAGGGCATGTTGGGAGTTGTACTTTTGCAACAGCTGGAGGCACACTGGTTTGTAAACACTAGCATACACACACACACACAACAGGGACTACAACTCCCAGCATGTGTCATTCAGGAGTCCCCCCCTCCCCCTTCACATATAGAGATCCTTCCCAGTATGAGATTTATTCCCTTGCAGTCCATACATCCCCAGCACATGCACCTTGTCATTCTCCCCTTCAGATATCCCCTTCAGATAACACACTTCTCTGTGTTCCTTCTCCTGTGCAGACCTGCGTCCTTAGAATACAGAGCAGGGGGAGGGGAGGTGAGGAGCTGTGTACTCAGATGGATGAGGGGGCATGGCTTATTTCTCTCATGCAGACAGAGAAAAAAAAAAAAAGCTATGAAATGTTGTCCACCTCAGAATATGGCCGACTGTGGACAACCGTAAAAGAAAACCCTCTGAACTACAGAACTTCCTGCCCAACAAACAGGTAAGAAAAACACACACATGTTGCCAAAACATATAACACATGTACATTGCAAAAAAAACAAAACTTAGGCTGGGTTCACACTACGATTTGTAACTACTGTTCCTGTATACGGCTGGGAGGAGGGGCTTAATTGCGGAGCTCGCACTCAGCCGTATTTGGGAACCATATTTAATGCATGTCTATGAGCCGACCGTAGTGAACCGCAGCCTCCGGTCGACTGCTTTTTTGCCCTTATGCGGTTTCCCGACCGCAGGCAAAAACGTGGTCGACCGCGTTTTTGTCTACGGTCGGGAAACCGCATACGGCCGAAAAAGCAGCCGACCGGAGACTGCGGTTCACTCCGGTCGGCTCATAGACATGCATTAAATAAGGTTCTCGAATACGGCTGAGTGCGGGCGCCGCGATTAAGCCCCACCCCCCCTCCTCCCAGCCGTATACGGGAACCGTAGTTACAAATCGTAGTGTGAACCCAGCCTTACAAAGAAGATGCCATATAATCAAGAAAATTAACCACCGGAGTACCCCTTTAAGGACTCAGGGTTTTTCTGTTTTTGCACTTTTGTTTTTTCCTTCAATATTCTTTCAATTTTGCACCTAAAACTCCATATGATAGCTTATTTTTTGCGCCATTAATTCTACTTTGTAATGACATCAGTCATTTCACCCAAATATTTATGGCGTAATGGACAGAAAAATCATTGTGCGACAACATTGAAGAAAAAACACCATTTTGTAACTTTTGGGGGCTTCCGTTTCTACGCAGTAAATTTTTCGGTAAAAATGACACATTCTCTTTATTCTCATACATATGATCATGTACAGATTGCCAGAGGTGCAAGTCCAGTGGACAAGAAACAGAAAGGTGGGTGGCCAGGCTATATATATATATATATATATATATATATATGTGGTAATTAGCTGGCACAGTTAATTGAATTTGTGGGAGGGGTTGGGTACCTACATATCACCTGCAGCTTACGGCACAGAGTATCGGCTCCCGATCAGGCTACGCATCACCACTTTCGGTTCCGGCTCCAGTCGTCCAGGAAAGTCTCAGGGCAGGTAAGTGCGTAGCTCTGCTATGTTCCTAAGCTAGTTTTACTCCGGGAAAGGGGGCTTCACACCCGTACCAAGCTCCCTTGAGGCGGCCGCATGCAGGATCTCACTGTCAGCGACGGGCGGCTACACGTGCAGAGCGGCGTCTGCACGTGTACTTTGTTTACCCCACAGTCCGGAGCTAGATGTCAAGAAGCCAGCGTGTACGTATCAGATGTGTCTCATATGCGGGTGCCGGTGCCGGGCTTAATTTTATGCTCACCACGTCCCCCGGGCTGTTGTTGGTTGCTAAATAAAAGGGGGGGGGTTGATCAGCAGGTGCCCCGGTCACGGCCGGCTCTGGCAGTTGGCGCGCCGATCCACTTCCTAGTGATCTCCATGGCAACAGCAGAGCGGCGTAGGGTGCGCTTCCTGCCAGTGCTGGTAGAGGGCTCCATAAGTTCTGAGGGGTACTGCATGATGGGGTAGGAGAGGGGTCCTCACTCCCCCTTTTCCTGTGTATGGAGGTCAGTACATGCATCCGAAAAAAAAAAAAAAAGGGGGGGGGGGGTTTCTTCATTAAATTAGTAGAGCAACCTCAACAATCTAGCACAGGGGGGGGGATAAATAGCTAGGTGCAGGAACGATTCTGGCGCATCTGCCCGCCTGTACTTCGCAATATCTTAAATAGGTGTGATAGTCATCATGTATTGTTAGCTTGATGCGTGTTTATGTCATGTTTCTTTAGACCCGGTTGACGGTTCTGGCGCTCCATTCCTTATCCCTTGGTTATACACTACCGTGGTAGGGGTTTTTGAAGTTTTTTTTTTTTTTTCTTCCTCTTTCCCTTTCGTTATTTTATTATGGTAATGTTGGTTCGGGCTTTAGTATCTCATGCATGTGTTATGTCATTGTCATCTTAGGTTAGTTACCCTAGCGTTTTTTCCTACAGCAAGTTGTCCTACAGCAAGCAGTGAGCCTTGAGTTGTACTTCGGCTCAGTCACCGTGAGTAAAAAAAAAAAAAAATAAAAATAAAAACACATATATACACATATACATTTTGGTATTTAGACACCTTAAGGCACTATTGGCCGCACCTAGTAATCTGGCTCGCTTTTGATAAGTTATGTGTTAGTCACCTGTGCGTTCATGAGCACCTTTTAGGCAGATTGCTAGTCAATCCACGCGCCTTTCCATAGGTCTCTCTCGCGGTGTAATGGTGGAGCAGTTATTTGTTTTCCTTTCTTAGATCTGTCACAAGATGTGAGGCGGACTACCGGGTTAATCCTCGAGTCCTCAGTCTGCAGTTTTTATGTAACAGAAGGGTCACCGGTAGAGGTGGGTTGCCCGTCAACCCCGCGCCTCGTAGTCCGTCTTGCGATTCTTAAGTTATGAATTAGTCACCTGTCTCGTTCATGTGCACTTTTGAGGCAGATTGCTAGTCAATCCACGCGCCTCCTGTTGGTCTCTCTCGTGGTGTAAGCTTTGATAAGTTATGTGTTAGTCACCTGTTCGTTCATGAGCACCTTTTAGGCAGATTGCTAGTCAATCCAAGCGCCTTTCCATAGGTCTCTCTCGCGGTGTAATGGTGGAGCAGTTATTTGTGTTCCTTTCTTAGATCTGTCACAAGATGTGAGGCGGGTTACCGGGTTAATCCTCGAGTCCTCAGTCTACAGTTTTAGGTTCTTATGTAACAGAAGGGTTACCGGTAGTGGTGGGTTGCCCGTCAACCCCGCGCCTCGTAGTCCGGCTTGCGATTCTTAAGTTATGAATTAGTCACCTGTCTCGTTCTTGTGCACTTTTGAGGCAGATTGCTAGTCAATCCACGCGCCTCCTGTCGGTCTCTCTCGTGGTGTAATTTAGTAGAGGTGTACAGGTCACAGCCTGATAGCTATTATTCTTTGTTTTAGGAGATGTCGCATATTTCGGAGAATTTTGAAGAGGCAGCTGGTCCCCTGTCACCAGCGAGGTCCTCCGAGCAGGGGAGTGTCCAGTCTCTTAGGACCTGGACCATACCCAGAATTACGGCGGAATTACGTCGTCGAGGCATCCCCTTCCCGGCCACAGCCAGGAAGGCAGAGCTGTATAGGATTTTGTGTTCCCAGGGAACACCCGGCCCGCAGGATCAGGCAGAACGGGATCCCCCCTCCCTGGTGCAGATCCATGCGTTGCTTAATACGCTTTCCTCCTCCATGCATAAGTTGGAAGATAGACTAGCCAACCTCGAGGCTCGCCCTAGTCCAGGGGTCCCCGCAGCTACCCCCGAGGCAGCATCATCTCCCGCGGCTGGCGAGCCTTCTGAGGTTGCGGGGCCGTCCGGAGCTGCGTCCGGTCTAGCTCTGGTCGTCACGTCAGCACCAGGAACCCCGTCTCCGCTGCCGGGCTCCTCAGAAGCTGCCTCAGTACCTTTAGTTTCTACCCCATCAGCTGGGATCGCATGCCCAGGTACGTCATCGTCTCCCATCACGCTCATTCCCGCTCACTTCATCCCTGAGGCCATCAGGAGGGATATATTAGAAGGCAAGGACGTCAACCTGGCCTCCCTTCTGGTGGCCTCACAGGACGTCCTGGACAATAAAACATTTGCATGCGGCGAAGTGTCAGTGGTAGTAAAGGCCAGGGATCCCCGCCTTAACAGGAAGCTCAATATCCCAGAGTTCGTGCTGGCCTTTGGCCTATACAGAGATGTAATCTGCATTAATAGTCCCAACAGGAGGATGGAATTGGATCAATACCTGCATAAATTGGTGGATTTAGGATACAAATACGGCGGGTATGCGTTTTACGATTACCACCGGTCATTTTCCGCAAAAGCCGCAGCCACCTTATTCCAATTCCATCAGACTACTAATTGGGCCATACTGGACACAGAGCTTTTCTGCAGGCATTTTGCCGGCCTCAGAGCACCACTATGCACTATCTGTCAGTCATCCACGCATGCGACCAACTGGTGCTCCAGTGCTATAGCAACACCTTCAGGTTCTGAGCCCGTGCTACCACCCAAGCCTCAGTCAGGTCCTACTGTGGATAAGTTGGGCAGACCCGTGCATTATTTAGGCAGTGCACAGATCTGCAATAACTACAATTTTTCGTCATGCCGTTTTAGTCAGTGTAGACTGTTACACATTTGCTGCACTTGTCATAGGGCCCACCCGAAAAGTCAATGCCCGAAAAAATCGGGACATGAAGCATGACTAGGCGGGGTGAACTCAGAAGATCTCCGTGTCTATTTGTGTGACCATCCATGCCCGGATCTTGTTGATTTTTTGTGCAATGGTTTTATCGAGGGGTTCAGTACCGGGCTTGTATGTCTACCTCAAGAAACCTTTGAATGTCATAATTTACAGTCAGCTGCAAGTAACCCAGAGGTAGTGGCTGAGTTACTGAGGGACGAAGTTAGGAAGGGTTTTATCATC